>NW_025958715.1:0-26767 GCF_023159225.1 Perognathus longimembris pacificus | reverse complement strand
TCTCCACTTTACAATTTTTTTGTTATTATTTATCTATTCCTGAGAGTTTATCTTATTTTTTATTTGTTTATTTAAATGAAGTCGACCAGTTGCCTGCCCTTCCTTCCATTATCCGTCACCGAGACAAACTGAACAAAGATCTGAGGTCGACCTTGTAAAGATAAGGATTCAGGTCTGTCTGATGTTTACCTTTGCTCCTGCGCGCACTGCCCTTCTCTCCACATTTATGTGTTTGTTTGTTTGTCTATCTAATATTTTGGGTTTTTATTTCTAATGAGGTCGACCAGTTGTCTATTTATTATTTTTTTTACTACGCATCAAGCTGCGCTGCTTGTCTTTGCTCCTGTGTGCTCACGCACTCTCGCCTTTTCCACTTATTTTTATTGTTGATTTATTTTTGATTTATTTTGTCAATTTTAAAAAAAAATACGCATCGTGCTGTGCTGTTTGTGTTTGCTTGAGTGCATTCGCGCGCTCTCGCTTTCTCCACTTTACAATTTTTTTTGTTATTATTTATCTATTCCTGAGAGTTTATCTTTTTTTAATTGTTTATTTAAATGAAGTCGACCAGTTGCCTGCCCTTCCTTCCATTATCCGTCACCGAGACAAACTGAACAAAGTTCTGAGGTCGACCTTGTAAAGATAAGGATTCAGGTCTGTCTGCTGTTTACCTTTGCTCCTGCGCGCACTGCCCTTCCTTCCACATTTATGTGTTTGTTTGTTTGTCTATCTAATCTTTTGGGTTTTTATTTCTAATGAGGTCGACCAGTTGTGTATTTATTATTATTTTTACTACGCATCAAGCTGCGCTGCTTGTCTTTGCTCCTGTGTGCTCGCACACTCTCGCCTTTTCCACTTATTTTTATTTTTGATTTATTTTTGATTTATTTTGTCAATTTAAAAAAAAATACGCATCGTGCTGTGCTGTTTGTGTTTGCTTGAGTGCATTCGCGCGCTCTCGCTTTCTCCACTTTACAATTTTTTGTTATTATTTATCTATTCCTGAGAGTTTATCTTATTTTTTATTTGTTTATTTAAATGAAGTCGACCAGTTGCCTGCCCTTCCTTCCATTATCCGTCACCGAGACAAACTGAACAAAGTTCTGAGGTCGACCTTGTAAAGATAAGGATTCAGGTCTGTCTGCTATTTACCTTTGCTGCTGCGGGCACTGCCCTTCTCTCCACATTTATGTGTTTGTTTGTTTGTCTATCTAATCATTTGGGTTTTTATTTCTAATGAGGTCGACCAGTTGTCTATTTATTATTTTTTTTACTACGCATCAAGCTGCGCTGCTTGTCTTTGCACCTGTGTGCTCGCGCACTCTCGCCTTTTCCACTTATTTTTATTTTTGATTTATTTTTGATTTATTTTGTCAAATTTAAAAAAAAAATACGCATCGTGCTGTGCTGTTTGTGTTTGCTTGAGTGCATTCGCGCGCTCTCGGTTCCTCCACTTTACAATTTTTTTGTTATTATTTATCTATTCCTGAGAGTTTATCTTATTTTTTATTTGTTTATTTAAATGAAGTCGACTAGTTGCCTGCCCTTCCTTCCTTTATCCGTCACCGAGACAAACTGAACAAAGTTCTGAGGTCGACCTTGTAAAGATAAGGATTCAGGTCTGTCTGCTATTTACCTTTGCTCCTGCGCGCACTGCCCTTCTCTCCACATTTATGTGTTTGTTTGTTTGTCTATCTAATCATTTGGGTTTTTATTTCGAATGAGGTCGTCCAGTTGTCTATTTATTATTTTTTTTACTACGCATCAAGCTGCGCTGCTTGTCTTTGCTCCTGTGTGCTCGCGCACCTCTCGCCTTTTCCACTTATTTTTATTTTTGATTTATTTTTGATTTATTTTGTCAAATTTAAAAAAAAATACGCATCGTGCTGTGCTGTTTGTGTTTGCTTGAGTGCATTCGCCGCGCTCTCGGTTCCTCCACTTTACAATTTTTTTTGCTATTATTTATCTATTCCTGAGAGTTTATTTTATTTTTTTTTGTTTATTTAAATGAAGTCGACCAGTTGTCTGCCCTTCCTTCCATTATCCGTCACCGAGACAAACTGAACAAAGTTCTGAGGTCGACCTTGTAAAGATAAGGATTCAGGTCTGTCTGCTGTTTACCTTTGCTCCTGCGCGCACTGCCCTTCTCTCCACATTTATGTGTTTGTTTGTTTGTCTATCTAATCTTTTGGGTTTTTATTTCTAATGAGGTCGACCAGTTGTCTATTTATTATTTTTTTTACTACGCATCAAGCTGCGCTGCTTGTCTTTGCTCCTGTGTGCTCGCGCACTGTCGCCTTATCCACTTATTTTCATTTTTGATTTATTTTGATTTATTTTGTCAATTTTAAAAATATACGCATCGTGCTGTGATGTTTGTGTTGCTTGAGTGCATTCGCGCGCTCTGCCTTTCTCCACTTTACAATTTTTTTGTTATTATTTATCTATTCCTTATTTTTTATTTGTTTATTTCAATGAAGTCGACCAGTTGCCTGCCCTTCCTTCCATTATCCGTCACCGAGACAAACTGAACAAAGTTCTGAGGTCGACCTTGTAAAGATAAGGATTCAGGTCTGTCTGCTGTTTACCTTTGCTCCTGCGCGCACTGCCCTTCTCTCCACATTTATGTGTTTCTTTGTTTGTCTATCTAATCTTTTGGGTTTTTATTTCTAATGAGGTGGACCAGTTGTCTATTTATTATTTTTTTTACTACGCATCAAGCTGCGCTCCTTGTCTTTGCTCCTGTGTGCTCGCGCACTCTCGCCTTTTCCACTTATTTTTATTTTTGATTTATTTTTGATTTATTTTGTCAATTAAAAAAAAATACGCATCGTGCTGTGCTGTTTGTGTTTGCTTGAGTGCATTCGCGCGCTCTCGCTTTCTCCACTTTATAATTTTTTTGTAATTATTTATCTATTCCTGAGAGTTTATCTTATTTTTTATTTGTTTATTTAAATGAAGTCGACCAGTTGCCTGCCCTTCCTTCCATTTTCCGTCACCGAGACAAACTGGACAAAGTTCTGAGGTCGACCTTGTAAAGATAAGGATTCAGGTTTGTCTGCTGTTTACCTTTGCTCCTGCGCGCACTGCCCTTCTCTCCACATTTATGTGTTTGTTTGTTTGTCTATCTAATCTTTTGGGTTTTTATTTCTAATGAGGTCGACCAGTTGTCTATTTATTATTTTTTTTACTACGCATCAAGCTGCGCTGCTTGTCTTTGCTCCTGTGTGCTCGCGCACTCTCGCCATTTCCACTTATTTTTATATTTGATTTATTTTTGATTTATTTTGTCAATTTAAAAAAAATACGCATCGTGCTGTGCTGTTTGTGTTTGCTTGAGTGCATTCGCGCGCTCTCACTTTCTCTACTTTACAATTTTTTTGTTATTATTTATCTATTCCTGAGAGTTTATCTTATTTTTATATGTTTATTTAAATGAAGTCGACCAGTTGCCTGCCCTTCCTTCCATTATCCGTCACCGAGACAAACTGAACAAAGTTCTGAGGTCGACCTTGTAAAGATAAGGATTCAGGTCTCTCTGCTGTTTACCTTTGCTCCTGCGCGCACTGCCCTTCTCTTCACATTTATGTGTTTGTTTGTTTGTCTATCTAATCTTTTGGGTTTTTATTTCTAATGAGGTCGACCAGTTGTCTATTTATTATTTTTTTACTACGCATCAAGCTGCGCTGCTTGTCTTTGCTCCTGTGTGCTCGCGCACTCTCGCATTTTCCACTTATTTTTATTTTTGATTTATTTTGTCAATTTAAAAAAAAAAAACGCATCGTGCTGTGCTGTTTGTGTTTGCTTGAGTGTATTCGCGCGCTCTCGCTTTCTCCACTTTACAATTTTTTTTTTATTATTTATCTATTCCTGAGAGTTTATCTTATTTTTTATTTGTTTATTTAAATGAAGTCGACCAGTTGCCGGCCCTTCCTTCCATTATCCGTCACCGAGACAAACTGAACAACGTTCTGAGGTCGACCTTGTAAAGACAAGGATTCAGGTCTGTCTGCTGTTTACCTTTGCTCCTGCGCGCACTGCCCTTCTCTCCACATTTATGTGTTTGTTTGTCTATCTAATCTTTTGTGTTTTTATTTCTAATGAGGTCGACCAGTTGTCTATTTATTATTTTTTTTACTACGCATCAAGCTGCGCTGCTTGTCTTTGCTCCTGTGTGCTCGCGCACTCTCGCCTTTTCCACTTATTTTATTTTTGATTTATTTTTGATTTATTTTGTCAATTTAAAAAAAAATACGCATCGTGCTGTGCTGTTTGTGTTTGCTTCAGTGCATTCGCGCGCTCTCGCTTTCTCCACTTTACAATATTTTTGTTATTATTTATCTATTCCTGAGAGTTTATCTTATTTTTTATTTGTTTATTCAAATGAAGTCGACCAGTTGCCTGCACTCCCTTCCATTATCCGTCACCGAGACAAACTGAACAAAGTTCTGAGGTCGACCTTGTAAAGATAAGGATTCAGGTCTGTCTGCTGTTTACCTTTGCTCCTGCGCACACTGCCCTTCTCTCCACATTTATGTGTTTGTTTGTTTGTCTATCTAATCTTTTGGGTTTTTATTTCTAATGAGGTCGACCAGTTGTCTATTTATTATTTTTTTTTACTACGCATCAAGCTGCGCTGCTTGTATTTGCTCCTGTGTGCTTGCGCACTCTCGCCTTTTCCACTTATTTTTATTTTTGATTTATTTTTGATTTATTTTGTCAATTTAAAAAAATACCCATCGTGCTGTGCTGTTTGTGTTTGCTTGAGTGCATTCGCGCGCTCTCGCTTTCTCCACTTTACAATTTTTTTCTTATTATTTATCCATTCCTGAGAGTTTATCTTCTTTTTTATTTGTTTTTTTAAATGAAGTCGACCAGTTGCCTGCCCTTCCTTCCATTATCCTTCACCGAGACAAACTGAACAAAGTTCTGAGGTCGACCTTGTAAAGAGAAGGATTCAGGTCTGTCTGCTGTTTACCTTTGCTCCTGCGCGCACTGCCCTTCTCCCCACATTTATGTGTTTGTTTGTTTGTCTATCTAATCTTTTGGGTTTTTATTTCTAATGAGGTCGACCAGTCGTCTATTTATTATTTTTTTTACTACGCATCAAGCTGCGCTGCTTGTCTTTGCTCCTGTGTGCTCGCGCACTCTCGCCTTTTCCACTTATTTTTATTTTTGATTTATTTTTTATTTATTTTGTCAATTTAAAAAAAAATACGCATCGTGCTGTGCTCTTTGTGTTTGCTTGAGTGCATTCGCGCGCTCTCGCTTTCTCCTCTTTACAATATTTTCGTTATTATTTATCTATTCTGAGAGTTTATCTTATTTTTTATTTGTTTATTTAAATGAAGTCGACCAGTTGCCTGCCCTTCCTTCCATTACCCGTCACCGAGACAAACTGAACAAAGTTCTGCGGTCGACCTTGTAAAGACAAGGATTCAGGTCTGTCTGCTGTTTACCTTTGCTCCTGCGCGCACTGCCCTTCTCTCCACATTTATGTGTTTGTTTGTTTGTCTATCTAATCTTTTGGGTTTTTATTTCTAATGAGGTCGACCAGTTGTCTATTTATTATTTTTTTAACTACACATCAAGCTGCGCTGCTTGTCTTTGCTCCTGTGTGCTCGCGCACTCTCGCCTTTTCCACTTATTTTTATTTTTGATTTATTTTTGATTTATTTTGTCAATTTAAAAAAAATTCGCATCGTGCTGTGCTGTTTGTGTTTGCTTGAGTGCATTCGCGCGCTCTCGCTTTCTCCACTTTACAATTTTTTTGTTATTATTTATCTATTCCTGAGAGTTTATCTTATTTTTTATTTGTTTATTTAAATGAAGTCGACCAGTTGCCTGCCCTTCCTTCCATTACCCGTCACCGAGACAAACTGAACAAAGTTCTGAGGTCGACCTTGTAAAGATAAGGATTCAGGTCTGTAGGCTGTTTACCTTTGCTCCTGCCCGCACTGCCCTTCTCTCCACATTTATGTGTTTGTTTGTCTATCTAATCTTTTGTGTTTTTATTTCTAATGAGGTCGACCAGTTGTCTATTTATTATTTTTTTTACTACGCATCAAGCTGCGCTGCTTGTCTTTGCTCCTGTGTGCTCGCGCACTCTCGCCTTTTCCACTTATTTTTATTTTTGATTTATTTTTGATTTATTTTGTCAATTTAAAAAAAAATACGCATCGTGCTGTGCTGTTTGTGTTTGCTTCAGTGCATTCGCGCGCTCTCGCTTTCTCCACTTTACAATATTTTTGTTATTATTTATCTATTCCTGAGAGTTTATCTTATTTTTTATTTGTTTATTCAAATGAAGTCGACCAGTTGCCTGCACTCCCTTCCATTATCCGTCACCGAGACAAACTGAACAAAGTTCTGAGGTCGACCTTGTAAAGATAAGGATTCAGGTCTGTCTGCTGTTTACCTTTGCTCCTGCGCACACTGCCCTTCTCTCCACATTTATGTGTTTGTTTGTTTGTCTATCTAATCTTTTGGGTTTTTATTTCTAATGAGGTCTACCAGTTGTCTATTTATTATTTTTTTTACTACGCATCAAGCTGCGCTGCTTGTCTTTGCTCCTGTGTGCTTGCGCACTCTCGCCTTTTCCACTTATTTTATTTTTGATTTATTTTTGATTTATTTTGTCAATTTAAAAAAAATACCCATCGTGCTGTGCTGTTTGTGTTTGCTTGAGTGCATTCGCGCGCTCTCGCTTTCTCCACTTTACAATTTTTTTCTTATTATTTATCCATTCCTGAGAGTTTATCTTCTTTTTTATTTGTTTATTTAAATGAAGTCGACCAGTTGCCTGCCCTTCCTTCCATTATCCGTCACCGAGACAAACTGAACAAAGTTCTGAGGTCGACCTTGTAAAGACAAGGATTCAGGTCTGTCTGCTGTTTACCTTTGCTCCTGCGCGCACTGCCCTTCTCTCCACATTTATGTGTTTGTTTGTTTGTCTATCTAATCTTTTGTGTTTTTATTTCTAATGAGGTCGACCAGTTGTCTATTTATTATTTTTTTTACTACGCATCAAGCTGCGCTGCTTGTCTTTGCTCCTGTGTGCTCGCGCACTCTCGCCTTTTCCACTTATTTTTATTTTTGATTTATTTTGTCAATTTTAAAAAAAAAACGCATCGTGCTGTGCTGTTTGTGTTTGCGTGAGTGCATTCGCGCGCTCTCGCTTTCTCCACTTTACAATTTTTTTTATTATTTATCTATTCCTGAGAGTTTATTTTATTTTTTATTTGTTTATTTAAATTAAGTCGACCAGTTGCCTGCCCTTCCTTCCATTATCCGTCACCGAGACAAACTGAAGAACGTACTGAGGTAGACCTTGTAAAGACAAGGATTCAGGTCTGTCTGCTGTTTACCTTTGCTCCTGCGCGCACTGCCCTTCTCTCCACATTTATGTGTTTGTTTGTTTGTCTATCTAATCTTTTGGGTTTTTATTTCTAATGAGGTCGACCAGTTGTCTATTTATTATTTTTTTTACTACGCATCAAGCTGCGCTGCTTGTCTTTGCTCCTGTGTGCTCGCGCACTCTCGCCTTTTCCACTTATTTTTATTTTTGATTTATTTTTTATTTATTTTGTCAATTTAAAAAAAAATACGCATCGTGCTGTGCTCTTTGTGTTTGCTTGAGTGCATTCGCGCGCTCTCGCTTTCTCCTCTTTACAATATTTTCGTTATTATTTATCTATTCTGAGAGTTTATCTTATTTTTTATTTGTTTATTTAAATGAAGTCGACCAGTTGCCTGCCCTTCCTTCCATTACCCGTCACCGAGACAAACTGAACAAAGTTCTGCGGTCGACCTTGTAAAGACAAGGATTCAGGTCTGTCTGCTGTTTACCTTTGCTCCTGCGCGCACTGCCCTTCTCTCCACATTTATGTGTTTGTTTGTTTGTCTATCTAATCTTTTGGGTTTTTATTTCTAATGAGGTCGACCAGTTGTCTATTTATTATTTTTTTAACTACACATCAAGCTGCGCTGCTTGTCTTTGCTCCTGTGTGCTCGCGCACTCTCGCCTTTTCCACTTATTTTTATTTTTGATTTATTTTTGATTTATTTTGTCAATTTAAAAAAAATTCGCATCGTGCTGTGCTGTTTGTGTTTGCTTGAGTGCATTCGCGCGCTCTCGCTTTCTCCACTTTACAATTTTTTTGTTATTATTTATCTATTCCTGAGAGTTTATCTTATTTTTTATTTGTTTATTTAAATGAAGTCGACCAGTTGCCTGCCCTTCCTTCCATTACCCGTCACCGAGACAAACTGAACAAAGTTCTGAGGTCGACCTTGTAAAGATAAGGATTCAGGTCTGTAGGCTGTTTACCTTTGCTCCTGCCCGCACTGCCCTTCTCTCCACATTTATGTGTTTGTTTGTCTATCTAAACTTTTGTGTTTTTATTTCTAATGAGGTCGACCAGTTGTCTATTTATTATTTTTTTTACTACGCATCAAGCTGCGCTGCTTGTCTTTGCTCCTGTGTGCTCGCGCACTCTCGCCTTTTCCACTTATTTTTATTTTTGATTTATTTTTGATTTATTTTGTCAATTTAAAAAAAAATACGCATCGTGCTGTGCTGTTTGTGTTTGCTTCAGTGCATTCGCGCGCTCTCGCTTTCTCCACTTTACAATATTTTTGTTATTATTTATCTATTCCTGAGAGTTTATCTTATTTTTTATTTGTTTATTCAAATGAAGTCGACCAGTTGCCTGCACTCCCTTCCATTATCCGTCACCGAGACAAACTGAACAAAGTTCTGAGGTCGACCTTGTAAAGATAAGGATTCAGGTCTGTCTGCTGTTTACCTTTGCTCCTGCGCACACTGCCCTTCTCTCCACATTTATGTGTTTGTTTGTTTGTCTATCTAATCTTTTGGGTTTTTATTTCTAATGAGGTCTACCAGTTGTCTATTTATTATTTTTTTTACTACGCATCAAGCTGCGCTGCTTGTCTTTGCTCCTGTGTGCTTGCGCACTCTCGCCTTTTCCACTTATTTTTATTTTTGATTTATTTTTGATTTATTTTGTCAATTTAAAAAAAATACCCATCGTGCTGTGCTGTTTGTGTTTGCTTGAGTGCATTCGCGCGCTCTCGCTTTCTCCACTTTACAATTTTTTTCTTATTATTTATCCATTCCTGAGAGTTTATCTTCTTTTTTATTTGTTTATTTAAATGAAGTCGACCAGTTGCCTGCCCTTCCTTCCATTATCCGTCACCGAGACAAACTGAACAAAGTTCTGAGGTCGACCTTGTAAAGACAAGGATTCAGGTCTGTCTGCTGTTTACCTTTGCTCCTGCGCGCACTGCCCTTCTCTCCACATTTATGTGTTTGTTTGTTTGTCTATCTAATCTTTGTGTTTTTATTTCTAATGAGGTCGACCAGTTGTCTATTTATTATTTTTTTTACTACGCATCAAGCTGCGCTGCTTGTCTTTGCTCCTGTGTGCTCGCGCACTCTCGCCTTTTCCACTTATTTTTATTTTTGATTTATTTTGTCAATTTTAAAAAAAAAACGCATCGTGCTGTGCTGTTTGTGTTTGCGTGAGTGCATTCGCGCGCTCTCGCTTTCTCCACTTTACAATTTTTTTTATTATTTATCTATTCCTGAGAGTTTATTTTATTTTTTATTTGTTTATTTAAATTAAGTCGACCAGTTGCCTGCCCTTCCTTCCATTATCCGTCACCGAGACAAACTGAAGAACGTACTGAGGTAGACCTTGTAAAGACAAGGATTCAGGTCTGTCTGCTGTTTACCTTTGCTCCTGCGCGCACTGCCCTTCTCTCCACATTTATGTGTTTGTTTGTTTGTCTATCTAATCTTTTGGGTTTTTATTTCTAATGAGGTCGACCAGTTGTCTATTTATTATTTTTTTTACTACGCATCAAGCTGCGCTGCTTGTCTTTGCTCCTGTGTGCTCGCGCACTCTCGCCTTTTCCACTTATTTTTATTTTTGATTTATTTTGTCAATTTAAAAAAAAAATACGCATCGTGCTGTGCTGTTTGTGTTTGCTTGAGTGCATTCGCGCGCTCTCGCTTTCTCCACTTTACAATTTTTTTGTTATTATTTATCTATTCCTGAGAGTTTATCTTATTTTTTATTTGTTTATTTAAATGAAGTCGACCAGTTGCCTGCCCTTCCTTCCATTACCCGTCACCGAGACAAACTGAACAAAGTTCTGCGGTCGACCTTGTAAAGACAAGGATTCAGGTCTGTCTGCTGTTTACCTTTGCTCCTGCGCGCACTGCCCTTCTCTCCACATTTATGTGTTTGTTTGTTTGTCTATCTAATCTTTTGGGTTTTTATTTCTAATGAGGTCGACCAGTTGTCTATTTATTATTTTTTTAACTACACATCAAGCTGCGCTGCTTGTCTTTGCTCCTGTGTGCTCGCGCACTCTCGCCTTTTCCACTTATTTTTATTTTTGATTTATTTTTGATTTATTTTGTCAGTTTTAAAAAAAATTCGCATCGTGCTGTGCTGTTTGTGTTTGCTTGAGTGCATTCGCGCGCTCTCGCTTTCTCCACTTTACAATTTTTTTGTTATTATTTATCTATTCCTGAGAGTTTATCTTATTTTTTATTTGTTTATTTAAATGAAGTCGACCAGTTGCCTGCCCTTCCTTCCATTACCCGTCACCGAGACAAACTGAACAAAGTTCTGAGGTCGACCTTGTAAAGATAAGGATTCAGGTCTGTAGGCTGTTTACCTTTGCTCCTGCCCGCATTGCCCTTCTCTCCACATTTATGTGTTTGTTTGTCTATCTAATCTTTTGTGTTTTTATTTCTAATGAGGTCGACCAGTTGTCTATTTATTATTTTTTTTACTACGCATCAAGCTGCGCTGCTTGTCTTTGCTCCTGTGTGCTCGCGCACTCTCGCCTTTTCCACTTATTTTTATTTTTGATTTATTTTTGATTTATTTTGTCAATTTAAAAAAAAATACGCATCGTGCTGTGCTGTTTGTGTTTGCTTCAGTGCATTCGCGCGCTCTCGCTTTCTCCACTTTACAATATTTTTGTTATTATTTATCTATTCCTGAGAGTTTATCTTATTTTTTATTTGTTTATTCAAATGAAGTCGACCAGTTGCCTGCACTCCCTTCCATTATCCGTCACCGAGACAAACTGAACAAAGTTCTGAGGTCGACCTTGTAAAGATAAGAATTCAGGTCTGTCTGCTGTTTACCTTTGCTCCTGCGCACACTGCCCTTCTCTCCACATTTATGTGTTTGTTTGTTTGTCTATCTAATCTTTTGGGTTTTTATTTCTAATGAGGTCGACCAGTTGTCTATTTATTATTTTTTTTTACTACGCATCAAGCTGCGCTGCTTGTCTTTGCTCCTGTGTGCTTGCGCACTCTCGCCTTTTCCACTTATTTTTATTTTTGATTTATTTTTTATTTATTTTGTCAATTTAAAAAAAATACCCATCGTGCTGTGCTGTTTGTGTTTGCTTGAGTGCATTCGCGCGCTCTCGCTTTCTCCACTTTACAATTTTTTTCTTATTATTTATCCATTCCTGAGAGTTTATCTTCTTTTTTATTTGTTTATTTAAATGAAGTCGACCAGTTGCCTGCCCTTCCTTCCATTATCCGTCACCGAGACAAACTGAACAAAGTTCTGAGGTCGACCTTGTAAAGACAAGGATTCAGGTCTGTCTGCTGTTTACCTTTGCTCCTGCGCGCACTGCCCTTCTCTCCACATTTATGTGTTTGTTTGTTTGTCTATCTAATCTTTTGTGTTTTTATTTCTAATGAGGTCGACCAGTTGTCTATTTATTATTTTTTTTACTACGCATCAAGCTGCGCTGCTTGTCTTTGCTCCTGTGTGCTCGCGCACTCTCGCCTTTTCCACTTATTTTTATTTTTGATTTATTTTGTCAATTTTAAAAAAAAAACGCATCGTGCTGTGCTGTTTGTGTTTGCGTGAGTGCATTCGCGCGCTCTCGCTTTCTCCACTTTACAATTTTTTTTATTATTTATCCATTCCTGAGAGTTTATCTTCTTTTTTATTTGTTTATTTAAATTAAGTCGACCAGTTGCCTGCCCTTCCTTCCATTATCCGTCACCGAGACAAACTGAACAAAGTTCTGAGGTCGACCTTGTAAAGAGAAGGATTCAGGTCTGTCTGCTGTTTACCTTTGCTCCTGCGCGCACTGCCCTTCTCCCCACATTTATGTGTTTGTTTGTTTGTCTATCTAATCTTTTGGGTTTTTATTTCTAATGAGGTCGACCAGTCGTCTATTTATTATTTTTTTTACTACGCATCAAGCTGCGCTGCTTGTCTTTGCTCGTGTGTGCTCGCGCACTCTCGCCTTTTCCACTTATTTTTATTTTTGATTTATTTTTTATTTATTTTGTCAATTTAAAAAAAATACGCATCCTGCTGTGCTCTTTGTGTTTGCTTGAGTGCATTCGCGCGCTCTCGCTTTCTCCTCTTTACAATATTTTCGTTATTATTTATCTATTCTGAGAGTTTATCTTATTTTTTATTTGTTTATTTAAATGAATTCGACCAGTTGCCTGCCCTTCCTTCCATTACCCGTCACCGAGACAAACTGAACAAAGTTCTGCGGTCGACCTTGTAAAGACAAGGATTCAGGTCTGTCTGCTGTTTACCTTTGCTCCTGCGCGCACTGCCCTTCTCTCCACATTTATGTGTTTGTTTGTTTGTCTATCTAATCTTTTGGGTTTTTATTTCTAATGAGGTCGACCAGTTGTCTATTTATTATTTTTTTAACTACACATCAAGCTGCGCTGCTTGTCTTTGCTCCTGTGTGCTCGCGCACTCTCGCCTTTTCCACTTATTTTTATTTTTCATTTATTTTTGATTTATTTTGTCAATTTAAAAAAAATTCGCATCGTGCTGTGCTGTTTGTGTTTGCTTGAGTGCATTCGCGCGCTCTCGCTTTCTCCACTTTACAATTTTTTTGTTATTATTTATCTATTCCTGAGAGTTTATCTTATTTTTTATTTGTTTATTTAAATGAAGTGGACCAGTTGCCTGCCCTTCCTTCCATTACCCGTCACCGAGACAAACTGAACAAAGTTCTGAGGTCGACCTTGTAAAGATAAGGATTCAGGACTGTAGGCTGTTTACCTTTGCTCCTGCCCGCACTGCCCTTCTCTCCACATTTATGTGTTTGTTTGTTTGTCTATCTAATCTTTTGGGTTTTTATTTCTAATGAGGTCGACCAGTTGTCTATTTATTATTTTTTTTACTACGCATCAAGCTGCGCTGCTGGTCTTTGCTCCTGTGTGCTCGCGCCCTCTCGCCTTTTCCACTTATTTTTATTTTTGATTTATTTTTGATTTATTTTGTCAATTTAAAAAAAATACGCATCGTGCTGTGCTGTTTGTGTTTGCTTGAGTGCATTCGCGCGCTCTCGCTTTCTCCACTTTACAATATTTTTGTTATTATTTATCTATTCCTGAGAGTTTATCTTATTTTTTATGTGTTTTATTTAAATGAAGTCGACCAGTTGCCTGCCCTTCCTTCCATTATCCGTCACCGAGACAAACTGAACAAAGTTCTGAGGTCGACCTTGTAAAGACAAGGATTCAGGTCTGTCTGCTGTTTACCTTTGCTCCTGCGCGCACTGCCCTTCTCTCCACATTTATGTGTTTGTTTGTTTGTCTATCTAATCTTTTGGGTTTTTATTTCTAATGAGGTCGACCAGTTGTCTATTTATTATTTTTTTTACTACGCATCAAGCTGCGCTGCTTGTCTTTGCTCCTGTGTGCTCGCGCACTCTCGCCTTTTCCACTTATTTTTATTTTTGATTTATTTTTGATTTATTTTGTCAATTTAAAAAAAAAATCGCATCGTGCTGTGCTGTTTGTGTTTGCTTGAGTGCATTCGCGCGCTCTCGCTTTCTCCACTTTACAATTTTTTTGTTATTATTTATCTATTCCTGAGAGTTTCTCTTATTTTTTATTTGTTTATTTAAATGAAGTCGACCAGTCGCCTGCCCTTCCTTCCATTATCCGTCACCGAGACAAACTGAACAAAGTTCTGAGGTCGACCTTGTAAAGACAAGGATTCAGGTCTGTCTGCTGTTTACCTTTGCTCCTGCGCGCACTGCCCTTCTCTCCACATTTATGTGTTTGTTGTTTGTCTATCTAATCTTTTGTGTTTTTATTTCTAATGAGGTCGACCAGTTGTCTATTTATTATTTTTTTAAATACGCAACAAGCTGCGCTGCTTGTCTTTGCTCCTGTGTGCTTGCGCACTCTCGCCTTTTCCACTTATTTTTATTTTTGATTTATTTTTTATTTATTTTGTAAATTTAAAAAAAAATTTTCATCGTGCTGTGCTGTTTGTGTTTGCTTGAGTGCATTCGCGCGCTCTCGCTTTCTCCACTTTACAATTTTTTTGTTATTATTTATCTATTCCTGAGAGTTTATCTTATTTTTTATTTGTTTATTTAAATGAAGTCGACCAGTTGCCTGCCCTTCCTTCCATTACCCGTCACCGAGACAAACTGAACAAAGTTCTGAGGTCGACCTTGTAAAGATTAGGATTCAGGTCTCTCTGCTGTTTACCTTTGCTCCTGCCCGCACTGCCCTTCTCTCCTCATTTATGTGTTTGTTTTTTTGTCTATCTAATCTTTTGGGTTTTTATTTCTAATGAGGTCGACCAGTTGTCTATTTATTATTTTTTTTACTATGCATCAAGTTGCGCTGCTTGTCTTTGCTCCTGTGTGCTCGCGCACTGTCGCCTTTTCCACTTATTTTTATTTTTGATTTATTTTTGATTAATTTTGTCAATTTAAAAAAAATACGCATCGTGCTGTGCTGTTTGTGTTTGCTTGAGTGCATTCGCGCGCTCTCGCTTTCTCCACTTTACAATATTTTTGTTATTATTTATCTATTCCTGAGAGTTTATCTTATTTTTATGTGTTTATTTAAATGAAGTCGACCAGTTGCCTGCCCTTCCTTCCATTATCCGTCACCGAGACAAACTGAACAAAGTTCTGAGGTCGACCTTGTAAAGACAAAGATTCAGGTCTGTCTGCTGTTTACCTTTGCTCCTGCGCGCACTGCCCTTCTCTCCACATTTATGTGTTTGTTTGTTTGTCTATCTAATCTTTTGGGTTTTTATTTCTAATGAGGTCGACCAGTTGTCTATTTATTATTTTTTTTACTACGCATCAAGCTGCGCTGCTTGTCTTTGCTCCTGTGTGCTCGCGCACTCTCGCCTTTCCACTTATTTTTATTTTTGATTTATTTTTGATTTATTTTGTCAATTTAAAAAAAAATTCGCATCGTGCTGTGCTGTTTGTGTTTGCTTGAGTGCATTCGCGCGCTCTCGCTTTCTCCACTTTACAATTTTTTTGTTATTATTTATCTATTCCTGAGAGTTTCTCTTATTTTTTATTTGTTTATTTAAATGAAGTCGACCAGTCGCCTGCCCTTCCTTCCATTATCCGTCACCGAGACAAACTGAACAAAGTTCTGAGGTCGACCTTGTAAAGACAAGGATTCAGGTCTGTCTGCTGTTTACCTTTGCTCCTGCGCGCACTGCCCTTCTCTCCACATTTATGTGTTTGTTTGTTTGTCTATCTAATCTTTTGGGTTTTTATTTCTAATGATGTCGACCAGTTGTCTATTTATTATTTTTTTAAATACGCAACAAGCTGCGCTGCTTGTCTTTGCTCCTGTGTGCTCGCGCACTCTCGCCTTTTCCACTTATTTTTATTTTGATTTATTTTTTATTTATTTTGTCATTTAAAAAAAAATTTTCATCGTGCTGTGCTGTTTGTGTTTGCTTGAGTGCATTCGCGCGCTCTCGCTTTCTCCACTTTACAATTTTTTTGTTATTATTTATCTATTCCTGAGAGTTTATCTTATTTTTTATTTGTTTATTTAAATGAAGTCGACCAGTTGCCTGCCCTTCCTTCCATTACCCGTCACCGAGACAAACTGAACAAAGTTCTGAGGTCGACCTTGTAAAGATAAGGATTCAGGTCTGTAGGCTGTTTACCTTTGCTCCTGCCCGCACTGCCCTTCTCTCCACATTTATGTGTTTGTTTGTTTGTCTATCTAATCTTTTGGGTTTTTATTTCTAATGAGGTCGACCAGTTGTCTATTTATTATTTTTTTTACTATGCATCAAGCTGCGCTGCTTGTCTTTGCTCCTGTGTGCTCGCGCACTCTCGCCTTTTCCACTTATTTTTATTTTTGATTTATTTTGATTTATTTTGTCAATTTAAAAAAATACGCATCGTGCTGTGCTGTTTGTGTTTGCTTGAGTGCATTCGCGCGCTCTCGCTTTCTCCACTTTACAATATTTTTGTTATTATTTATCTATTCCTGAGAGTTTATCTTATTTTTTATGTGTTTATTTAAATGAAGTCGACCAGTTGCCTGCCCTTCCTTCCATTATCCGTCACCGAGACAAACTGAACAAAGTTCTGAGGTCGACCTTGTAAAGACAAGGATTCAGGTCTGTCTGCTGTTTACCTTTGCTCCTGCGCGCACTGCCCTTCTCTCCACATTTATGTGTTTCTTTGTTTGTCTATCTAATCTTTTGGGTTTTTATTTCTAATGAGGTCGACCAGTTGTCTATTTATTATTTTTTTTACTACGCATCAAGCTGCGCTGCTTGTCTTTGCTCCTGTGTGCTCGCGCACTCTCGCCTTTTCCACTTATTTTTATTTTTGATTTATTTTTGATTTATTTTGTCAATTTAAAAAAAAATTCGCATCGTGCTGTGCTGTTTGTGTTTGCTTGAGTGCATTCGCGCGCTCTCGCTTTCTCCTCTTTACAATATTTTCGTTATTATTTATCTATTCTGAGAGTTTATCTTATTTTTTATTTGTTTATTTAAATGAAGTCGACCCGTTGCCTGCCCTTCCTTCCATTACCCGTCACCGAGACAAACTGAACAAAGTTCTGAGGTCGACCTTGTAAAGATAAGGATTCAGGTCTGTAGGCTGTTTACCTTTGCTCCTGCCCGCACTGCCCTTCTCTCCACATTTATGTGTTTGTTTGTTTGTCTATCTAATCTTTTGGGTTTTTATTTCTAATGAGGTCGACCAGTTGTCTATTTATTATTTTTTTTACTACGCATCAAGCTGCGCTGCTTGTCTTTGCTCCTGTGTGCTCGCGCACTCTCGCCTTTTCCACTTATTTTTATTTTTGATTTATTTTTGATTTATTTTGTCAATTTAAAAATAAATACGTATCGTGCTGTGCTGTTTGTGTTTGCTTGAGTGCCTTCGCGCGCTCTCGCTTTCTCCACTTTACAATTTTTTTGTTATTATTTATCTATTCCTGAGAGTTTATTTTATTTTTTATTTGTTTATTTAAATGAAGTCGACCAGTTGCCTGCCCTTCCTTCCATTATCCGTCACAGAGACAAACTGAACAAAGTTCTGAGGTCGACCTTGTAAAGATAAGGATTCAGGTCTGTCTGCTGTTTACCTTTGCTCCTGCGCGCACTGCCCTTCTCTCCACATTTATGTGTTTGTTTGTTTGTCTATCTAATCTTTTGGGTTTTTATTTCTAATGAGGTCGACCAGTTGTCTATTATTATTTTTTTTACTAAGCATCAAGCTGCGCTGCTTGTCTTTGCTCCTGTGTGCTCCCGCACTCTCGCCTTTTCCACTTATTTTTATTTTTGATTTATTTTTGATTTATTTTGTCAATTTAAAAATAAATACGCATCGTGCTGTGCTGTTTGTGTTTGCTTGAGTGCATTCGCGCGCTCTCGCTTTCTCCACTTTACAATTTTTTTGTTATTATTTATCTATTCCTGAGAGTTTATCTTATTTTTTATTTGTTTATTTAAATGAAGTCGACCAGTTGCCTGCCCTTCCTTCCATTATCCGTCACCGAGACAAACTGAACAAAGTTCTGAGGTCGACCTTGTAAAGATAAGGATTCAGGTCTGTCTGCTCTTTACCTTTGCTCCTGCGCGCACTGCCCTTCTCTCCACATTTATGTGTTTGTTTGTCTATCTAATCTTTTGGGTTTTTATTTCTAATGAGGTCGACCAGTTGTCTATTTATTATTTTTTTTACTACGCATCAAGCTGCGCTGCTTGTCTTTGTTCCTGTGTGCTCGCGCACTCTCGCCTTTTCCACTTATTTTTATTTTTGATTTATTTTTGATTTATTTTGTCAATTTAAAAAAAAATACGCATCGTGCTGTGCTGTTTGTGTTTGCTTCAGTGCATTCGCGCGCTCTCGCTTTCTCCACTTTACAATTTTTTGTTATTATTTATCTATTCCTGAGAGTTTATCTTATTTTATTTGTTTATTCAAATGAAGTCGACCAGTTGCCTGCCCTCCCTTCCATTATCCGTCACCGAGACAAACTGAACAAAGTTCTGAGGTCGACCTTGTAAAGATAAGGATTCAGGTCTGTCTGCTGTTTACCTTTGCTCCTGCGCGCACTGCCCTTCTCTCCACATTTATGTGTTTGTTTGTTTGTCTATCTAATCTTTTGGGTTTTTATTTCTAATGAGGTCGACCAGTTGTCTATTTATTATTTTTTTTACTACGCATCAAGCTGCGCTGCTTGTCTTTGCTCCTGTGTGCTCGCGCACTCTCGCCTTTTCCACTTATTTTTATTTTTGATTTATTTTTGATTTATTTTGTCAATTTAAAAAAAAATACGCATCGTGCTGTGCTGTTTGTGTTTGCTTGAGTGCATTCGCGCGCTCTCGCTTTCTCCACTTTACAATTTTTTGTTATTATTTATCTATTCCTGAGAGTTTATCTTATTATTTATTTGTTTATTTAAATGAAGTCGACCAGTTGCCTGCCCTTCCTTCCATTATCCGTCACCGAGACAAACTGAACAAAGTTCTGAGGTCGACCTTGTAAAGATAAGGATTCAGGTCTGTCTGCTGTTTACCTTTGCTCCTGCGCGCACTGCCCTTCTCTCCACATTTATGTGTTTGTTTGTTTGTCTATCTAATCTTTTGGGTTTTTATTTCTAATGAGGTCGACCAGTTGTCTATTTATTATTTTTTTTACTACGCATCAAGCTGCGCTGCTTGTCTTTGCTCATGTGTGCTCGCGCACTCTTGCCTTTTCCAGTTATTTTTATTTTTGATTTATTTTTGATTTATTTTGTCAATTTAAAAAAAAATACGCATCGTGCTGTGCTGTTTGTGTTTGCTTGAGTGCATTCGCGCGCTCTCGCTTTCTCCACTTTACAATGTTTTTGTTATTATTTATCTATTCCTGAGAGTTTATCTTATTTTTTATTTGTTTATTTAAATGAAGTCGACCAGTTGCCTGCCCTTCCTTCCATTATCCGTCACCGAGACAAACTGAACAAAGTTCTGAGGTCGACCTTGTAAAGACAAGGATTCAGGTCTGTCTGCTGTTTACCTTTGCTCCTGCGCGGACTGCCCTTCTCTCCACATTTATGTGTTTGTTTGTTTGTCTATCTAATCTTTTGTGTTTTTATTTATAATGAGGTCGACCAGTTGTCTCTTTATTATTTTTTTAACTACGCATCAAGCTGCGCTGCTTGTCTTTGCTCCTGTGTGCTCGCGAACTCTCGCCTTTTCCACTTATTTTTATTTTTGATTTATTTTTTATTTATTTTGTCAATTTAAAAAAAAATTCGCATCGTGCTGTGCTGTTTGTGTTTGCTTGAGTGCATTCGTGCGCTCTCGCTTTCTCCACATTACAATTTTTTTGTTATTATTTATCTATTCCTGAGAGTTTATCTTATTTTTATTTGTTTATTTAAATGAAGTCGACCAGTTGCCTGCCCTTCCTTCCATTACCCGTCACCGAGACAAACTGAACAAAGTTCTGAGGTCGACCTTGTAAAGATAAGGATTCAGGTCTGTCTGCTGTTTACCTTTGCTCCTGCCCGCACTGCCCTTCTCTCCACATTTATGTGTTTGTTTTTTTGTCTATCTAATCTTTTGGGTTTTTATTTCTAATGCGGTCGACCAGTTGTCTATTTATTATTTTTTTTACTACGCATCAAGCTGCGCTGCTTGTCGTTGCTCCTGTGTGCTCGCGCACTCTCGCCTTTTCCACTTATTTTTATTTTTGATTTATTTTTGATTTATTTTGTCAATTTAAAAATAAATACGCATCGTGCTGTGCTGTTTGTGTTTGCTTGAGTGCCTTCGCGCGCTCTCGCTTTCTCCACTTTACAATCTTTTTGTTAATATTTATCTATTCCTGAGAGTTTATCTTATTTTTTATTTGTTTATTTAAATGAAGTCGACCAGTTGCCTGCCCTTCCTTCCATTATCCGTCACCGAGACAAACTGAACAAAGTTCTGAGGTCGACCTTGTAAAGACAAGGATTCAGGTCTGTCTGCTGTTTACCTTTGCTCCTGCGCGCACTGCCCTTCTCTCCACATTTATGTGTTTGTTTGTTTGTCTATCTAATCTTTTGGGTTTTTATTTCTAATGAGGTCGACCAGTTGTCTATTTATTATTTTTTTAACTACGCATCAAGCTGCGCTGCTTGTCTTTGCTCCTGTGTGCTCGCGCACTCTCGCCTTTTCCACTTATTTTTATTTTTGATTTATTTTTGATTTATTTTGTCAATTTAAAAAAAAATTCGCATAGTGCTGTGCTGTTTGTGTTTGCTTGAGTGCATTCGCGCGCTCTCGCTTTCTCCACTTTACAATTTTTTTGTTATTATTTATCTATTCCTGAGAGTTTATCTTATTTTTTATTTGTTTATTTAAATGAAGTCGACCAGTTGCCTGCCCTTCCTTCCATTATCCGTCACCGAGACAAACAGAACAAAGTTCTGAGGTCGACCTTGTAAAGATAAGGATTCAGGTCTGTCTGCTGTTGACATTTGCTCCTGCGCGCACTGCCCTTCTCTCCACATTTATGTGTTTGTTTGTTTGTCTATCTAATCTTTTGGGTTTTTATTTCTAATGAGGTCGACCAGTTGTCTATTTATTATTTTTTTTACTATGCATCAAGCTGCGCTGCTTGTCTTTGCTCCTGTGTGCTCGCGCACTCTCGCCTTTTCCACTTATTTTTATTTTTGATTTATTTTTGATTTATTTTGTCAATTTAAAAAAAATACCCATCGTGCTGTGCTGTTTGGGTTTGCTTGAGTGCATTCGCGCGCTCTCGCTTTCTGCACTTTACAATTTTTTGTTATTATTTATCTATTCCTGAGTGTTTATCTTATGTTTTATTTGTTTATTTAAATGAAGTCGACCAGTTGCCTGCCCTCCCTTCCATTATCCGTCACCGAGACAAACTGAACAAAGTTCTGAGGTCGACCTTGTAAAGATAAGGATTCAGGTCTGTCTGCTGTTTACCTTTACTCCTGCGCGCACTGCCCTTCTCTCCACATTTATGTGTTTGTTTGTTTGTCTATCTAATCTTTTGGGTTTTTATTTCTAATGAGGTCGACCAGTTGTCTATTTATTATTTTTTTAACTACGCATCAAGCTGCGCTGCTTGTCTTTGCTCCTGTGTGCTCGCGAACTCTCGCCTTTTCCACTTATTTTTATTTTTGATTTATTTTTTATTTATTTTGTCAATTTAAAAAAAATTCGCATCGTGCTGTGCTGTTTGTGTTTGCTTGAGTGCATTCGCGCGCTCTCGCTTTCTCCCCATTACAATTTTTTTGTTATTATTTATCTATTCCTGAGAGTTTATTGCGGCGGGCGGCAACCCCGTCCAGCGAGGAAAGGCGACCACCACACGAGGATCCTTCCCAATCACATTTTATTGAGGAGCTGCTTGGTTGAGGGAGAGCTGAAGCGAGGGGCACCAAAAGGCCAAAACCGCCTGCTTATATACCGTTGGGTGAGCATGGGTCGTTCCCTGATTGGTCTGTGACTGGTTGCTACTAGCAGCTGCCACGGGATTGGCTGGGGCTAGAACTCACTTGCGCATGCGCAGGGTTCAGGCCGGTAAATCCGTTAGGCTTTGCCGTTATTTACCAGTAAGGCTGCAAGGAAGTAGGAGCCATCTTGTAATGGCCTTGTTGCCGGCTTCCTGCAGTTTATCTTATTTTTATTTGTTTATTTAAATGAAGTCGACCAGTTGCCTGCCCTTCCTTCCATTACCCGTCACCGAGACAAACTGAACAAAGTTCTGAGGTCGACCTTGTAAAGATAAGGATTCAGGTCTGTCTGCTGTTTACCTTTGCTCCTGCCCGCACTGCCCTTCTCTCCACATTTATGTGTTTGTTTGTTTGTCTATCTAATCTTTTGGGTTTTTATTTCTAATGAGGTCGACCAGTTGTCTATTTATTATTTTTTTTTACTACGCATCAAGCTGCGCTGCTTGTCTTTGCTCCTGTGTGCTCGCGCACTCTCGCCTTTTCCACTTATTTTTATTTTTGATTTATTTTTGATTTATTTTGTCAATTTTAAAAAAAAATACGCATCGTGCTGTGCTGTTTGTGTTTGCTTGAGTGCATTCGCGCGCTCTCGCTTTCTCCACTTTACAATTTTTTTGTTATTATTTATCTATTCCTGAGAGTTTATCTTATTTTTTATTTGTTTATTTAAATGAAGTCGACCAGTTGCCTGCCCTTCCTTCAATTATCCGTCACCGAGACAAACTGAACAAAGTTCTGAGGTCGACCTTGTAAAGATAAGGATTCAGGTCTGTCTGCTGTTTACCATTGCTCCTGCGCGCACTGCCCTACTCTCCACATTTATGTGTTTGTTTGTTTGTCTATCTAATCTTTTGGGTTTTTATTTCTAATGAGGTCGACCAGTTGTCTATTTATTATTTTTTTTACTACGCATCAAGCTGCGCTGCTTGTCTTTGCTCCTGTGTGCTCACGCACTCTCGCCTTTTCCACTTATTTTTATTTTTGATTTATTTTTGATTTATTTTGTCAATTTAAAGAAAATACGCATCGTGCTGTGCTGTTTGTGTTTGCCTGAGTGCATTCGCGCGCTCTCGCTTTCTCCACTTTACAATTTTTTTGTTATTATTTATCTATTCCTGAGAGTTTATCTTATTTTTGATTTGTTTATTTAAATGAAGTCGACCAGTTGCCTGCCCTTCCTTCCATTATCCGTCACCGAGACAAACTGAACAAAGTTCTGAGGTCGACCTTGTAAAGATAAGGATTCAGGTCTGTCTGCTGTTTACCTTTGCTCCTGCGCGCACTGCCCTTCTCTCCACATTTATGTGTTTGTTTGTTTGTCTATCTAATCTTTTGGGTTTTTATTTCTAATGAGGTCGACCAGTTGTCTATTTATTATTTTTTTTTACTACGCATCAAGCTGCGCTGCTTGTCTTTGCTCCTGTGTGCTCGCGCACTCTCGCCTTTTCCACTTATTTTATTTTTGATTTATTTTGTCAATTTTAAAAAAAAATACGCATCGTGCTGTGCTGTTTGTGTTTGTCTGAGTGCATTCGCTCGCTCTCGCTTTCTCCACTTTACAATTTTTTTGTTATTATTTATCTATTCCTGAGAGTTTATCTTATTTTTTATTTGTTTATTTAAATGAAGTCGACCAGTTGCCTGCCCTTCCTTCCATTATCCGTCACCGAGACAAACTGAACAAAGTTCTGAGGTCGACCTTGTAAAGATAAGGATTCAGGTCTGTCTGCTGTTTACCTTTGCTCCTGTGCGCACTGCCCTTCTCTCCACATTTATGTGTTTGTTTGTTTGTCTATCTAATCTTTTGGGTTTTTATTTCTAATGAGGTCGACCAGTTGTTTATTTATTATTTTTTTTACTACGCATCAAGCTGCGCTGCTTGTCTTTGCTCCTGTGTGCTCACGCACTCTCGCCTTTTCCACTTATTTTTATTTTTGATTTATTTTTGATTTATTTTGTCAATTTAAAGAAAATACGCATCGTGCTGTGCTGTTTGTGTTTGCTTGAGTGCATTCGCGCGCTCTCGCTTCTCCCACTTTACAATTTTTTTGTTATTATTTATCTATTCCTGAGAGTTTATCTTATTTTTTATTTGTTTATTTAAATGAAGTCGACCAGTTGCCTGCCCTTCCTTCCATTATCCGTCACCGAGACAAACTGAACAAAGTTCTGAGGTCGACCTTGTAAAGATAAGGATTCAGGTCTGTCTGCTGTTTACCTTTGCTCCTGCGCGCACTGCCCTTCTCTCCACATTTATGTGTTTGTTTGTTTGTCTATCTAATCTTTTGGGTTTTTATTTCTAATGAGGTCGACCAGTTGTCTATTTATTATTTTTTTTACTACGCATCAAGCTGCGCTGCTTGTCTTTGCTCCTGTGTGCTCGCGCACTCTCGCCTTTTCCACTTATTTTTATTTTTGATTTATTTTTGATTTATTTTGTCAATTTTAAAAAAAAATACGCATCGTGCTGTGCTGTTTGTGTTTGCTTGAGTGCATTCGCGCGCTCTCGCTTTCTCCACTTTACAATTTTTTTGTTATTATTTATCTATTCCTGAGAGTTTATCTTATTTTTTATTTGTTTATTTAAATGAAGTCGACCAGTTGCCTGCCCTTCCTTCAATTATCCGTCACCGAGACAAACTGAACAAAGTTCTGAGGTCGACCTTGTAAAGATAAGGATTCAGGTCTGTCTGCTGTTTACCATTGCTCCTGCACGCACTGCCCTACTCTCCACATTTATGTGTTTGTTTGTTTGTCTATCTAATCTTTTGGGTTTTTATTTCTAATGAGGTCGACCAGTTGTCTATTTATTATTTTTTTTACTACGCATCAAGCTGCGCTGCTTGTCTTTGCTCCTGTGTGCTCGCGCACTCTCGCCTTTTCCACTTATTTTTATTTTTGATTTATTTTTGATTTATTTTGTCAATTTAAAAAAAAAAATACGCATCGTGCTGTGCTGTTTGTGTTTGCTTGAGTGCATTAGCGCGCTCTGGCTTTCTCCACTTTACATTTTTTTGTTATTATTTATCTATTCCTGAGAGTTTATCTTATTTTTTATTTGTTTATTTAAATGAAGTCGACCAGTTGCCTGCCCTTCCTTCCATTATCCGTCACCGAGACAAACTGAACAAATTTCTGAGGTCGACCTTGTAAAGATAAGGATTCAGGTCTGTCTGCTGTTTACCTATGCTCCTGCGCACACTGCCCTTCTCTCCACATTTATGTGTTTGTTTGTTTGTCTATCTAATATTTTGGGTTTTTATTTCTAAAGAGGTCGACCAGTTGTCTATTTATTATTTTTTTTACTACGCATCAAGCTGCGCTGCTTGTCTTTGCTCCTGTGTGCTCGCGCACTCTCGCCTTTTCCACTTATTTTTATTTTTGATTTATTTTTGATTTATTTTGTCAATTTTAAAAAAAATACGCATCGTGCTGTGCTGTTTGTGTTTGCTTGAGTGCATTCGCGCGCTCTCGCTTTCACCACTTTACAATTTTTTTGTTATTATTTATCTATTCCTGAGAGTTTATCTTATTTTTTATTTGTTTATTTAAATGAAGTCGACCAGTTGCCTGCCCTTCCTTCCATTATCCGTCACCGAGACAAACTGAACAAAGTTCTGAGGTCGACCTTGTAAAGATAAGGATTCAGGTCTGTCTCCTGTTTACCTTTGCTCCTGCGCGCACTGCCCTTCTCTACACATTTATGTGTTTGTTTGTTTGTCTATCTAATCTTTTGGGTTTTTATTTCTAATGAGGTCGACCAGTTGTCTATTTATTATTTTTTTTACTACGCATCAAGCTGCGCTGCTTGTCTTTGCTCCTGTGTGCTCGCGCACTCTCGCCTTTTCCACTTATTTTTATTTTTGATTTATTTTTCATTTATTTTGTCAATTTAAAAAAAAATACGCATCGTGCTGTGCTGTTTGTGTTTGCTTGAGTGCATTCGCGCGCTCTCGCTTTCTCCACTTTACAATTTTTTTGTTATTATTTATCTATTCCTGAGAGTTTATCTTATTTTTTATTTGTTTATTTAAATGAAGTCGACCAGTTGCCTGCCCTTCCTTCCATTATCCGTCACCAAGACAAACTGAACAAAGTTCTGAGGTCGACCTTGTAAAGATGAGGATTCAGGTCTGTCTGCTGTTTACCTTTGCTCCTGCGCGCACTGCCCTTCTCTCCACATTTATGTGTTTGTTTGTTTGTCTATCTAATCTTTTGGGTTTTTATTTCTAATGAGGTCGACCAGTTGTCTATTTATTATTTTTTTTACTACGCATCAAGCTGCGCTGCTTGTCTTTGCTCCTGTGTGCTCGCGCACTCTCGCCTTTTCCACTTATTTTTATTTTTGATTTATTTTTGATTTATTTTGTCAATTTAAAAAAAATACGCACCGTGCTGTGCTGTTTGTTTTTGCTTGAGTGCATTCGCGCGCTCTCGCTTTCTCCACTTTACAATTTTTTTGTTATTATTTATCTATTCCTGAGAGTTTATCTTATTTTTTATTTGTTTATTTAAATGAAGTCGACCAGTTGCCTGCCCTTCCTTCCATTATCCGTCACCGAGACAAACTGAACAAAGTTCTGAGGTCGACCTTGTAAAGATAAGGATTCAGGTCTGTCTGCTGTTTACCTTTGCTCCTGCGCGCACTGCCCTTCTCTCCACATTTATGTGTTTGTTTGTTTGTCTATCTAATCTTTTGGGTTTTTATTTCTAATGAGGTCGACCAGTTGTCTATTTATTATTTTTTTTACTACGCATCAAGCTGCGCTGCTTGTCTTTGCTCCTGTGTGCTCGCGCACTCTCGCCTTTTCCACTTATTTTTATTTTTGATTTATTTTTGATTTATTTTGTCAATTTAAAAAAAAAATACGCATCGTGCTGTGCTGTTTATGTTTGCTTGAGTGCATTCGCGCGCTCTGGCTTTCTCCACTTTACATTTTTTTGTTATTATTTATCTATTCT
>NW_025958714.1:0-53097 GCF_023159225.1 Perognathus longimembris pacificus | reverse complement strand
AAATCAGATTCTTCTGAGGAGTTCCCAGTACATTATCCTTTCCCCTGTGTAATTACCTTAACAAGCTCCAGCTGTTTTTATTCTCAGAAGGTTTACTCCCTGATATACAGCTGCCTACCCCCCTTCGTAAGTGCAGGTCCTAAATGAGCTTTTTTCTCTGTTCCCTCACCACAATCTAGATTCTTTTTGGGGAGTTACCAGTAGAGTAACCATACCAGGAAGTACTTAATTTATTAAGCTACTGCTTTTTCTTAATCTCAGTGGAGATATTTACTGATAAACAGCTACCTACGCAGCATGTTCATGTCGTTCCTAAATGAGCTTTTATCTCTCCTCCCCCTCACCACAATTCAGATTCTTCTGAGGAGTTCCCAGTACATTATCCTTTCCCCTGTGTAATTACCTTAACAAGCTCCAGTTGTATTTATTCTGAGAAGGTTTACTCCCTGATATTCAGCTGCCTACCCCCTTCGTAAGGTGCAGGTCCTAAATGAGCTTTTTTCTCTGTTCCCTCACCACAATCCAGATTCTTTTGGGGAGTTACCAGTACAGTAACCATACCAGGAAGTACTTAATTTATTAAGCTACTGCTTTTCTTAATCTCAGTGGAGATATTTACTGATAAACAGCTACCTACGCAGCATGTTCATGTCGTTCTTAAATGAGATTTTATCTCTCTCCCCTCACCACAAATCAGATTCTTCTGAGGAGTTCCCAGTACATTATCCTTTCCCCTGTGTAATTACCTTAACAAGCTCCAGCTGTTTTTATTCTCAGAAGGTTTACTCCCTGATATACAGCTGCCTACCCCCTTCGTAAGTGCAGGTCCTAAATGAGCTATTTTCTCTGTTCCTCACCACAATCCAGATTCTTTTGGGGAGTTACCAGTACAGTAACCATACCAGGAAATACTTAATTTATAAAGCTACTGCTTTTCTTAATCTCAGTGGAGATATTTACTGATAAACAGCTACGTACGCAGCATATTCATGTCGTTTCTAAATGAGCTTTTACCTCTCTCCCCTCACCACAAATCAGATTCTTCTGAGGAGTTCCCAGTACATTATCCTTTCCCCTGTGTAATTACCTTAATAAGCTCCAGCTGTTTTTATTCTCAGAAGGCTTACACCCTGACATACAGCTGCCTACCCCCTTCGTAAGTGCAGGTCCTAAATGAGCTTTTTTCTCTGTTCCCTCACCACAATCCAGATTCTTTTGGGGAGTTACCAGTACAGTAACCATACCAGGAAATACTTAATATTTTAAGCTACTGCTTTTCTTAATCTCAGTGGAGATATTTACTGATAAACAGC
The DNA here is from genome assembly GCF_023159225.1 of Perognathus longimembris pacificus. Taxonomy (NCBI): domain Eukaryota; kingdom Metazoa; phylum Chordata; class Mammalia; order Rodentia; family Heteromyidae; genus Perognathus; species Perognathus longimembris. The sequence continues at coordinate 51,784 of NW_025958714.1, read as the reverse complement.
TACGTACGCAGCATGTTAATGTCCTTCCTAAATGAGCTTTTATCTCTCTCCCCTCACCACAAATCAGATTCTTCTGAGGAGTTCCCAGTACATTATCCTTTCCCCTGTGTAATTACCTTAACAAGCTATAGCTGTTTTTATTATCAGAAGGTTTACTCCCTGATATACAGCTGCCTACCCCCTTCGTAAGTGCAGGTCCTAAATGAGCTTTTTTTCTCTGTTCCCTCACCACAATCCAGATTCTTTTGGGGAGTTACCAGTACAGTAACCATACCAGGAAGTACTTAATTATTAAGCTACTGCTTTTCTTAATCTCAGTGGAGATATTTACTGATAAACAGCTACCTACGCAGCATGTTCATGTCGTTCCTAAATGAGCTTTTATATCTCTCCCCCTCACCACAAATCAGATTCTTCTGAGGAGTTCCCAGTACATTATCCTTTCCCCTGTGTAATTACCTTAACAAGCTACAGCTGTTTTTATTCTCAGAAGGTTTACTCCCAGATATACAGCTGCCTACCCCCTTCGTAATTGCAGGTCCTGAATGAGCTTTTTTTCTGTTCCCTCACCACAATCCAGATTCTTTTGGGGAGTTACCAGTACAGTAACCATACCACGAAGTACTTAATTTATTAAGCTACTGCTATTCTTAATCTCAGCGGAGATATTTACTGATAAACAGCTACTTACGAAGCATGTTCATGTCGTTCCTAAATGAGCTTTTATCTCTCTCCCCTCACCACAAATCAGATTCTTCTGAGGAGTTCCCAGTACATTATCCTTTCCCCTGTGTAATTACCTTAACAAGCTCCAGCTGTTTTTATTCTCAGAAGGTTTACTCCCTGATATACAGCTGCCTACCCCCTTCGTAAATGCAGGTCCTAATTGAGCTATTTTCTCTGTTCTCTCACCACAATCCAGATTCTTTTGGGGAGTTACCAGTACAGTAACCATACCAGGAAGTACTTAATTTATTAAGCTACTGCTTTTCTTAATCTCAGTGGAGATATTACTGATAAACAGCTACCTACGCAGCATATTCATGTCGTTCCTAAATGAGATTTTATCTCTCTCCCCTCACCACAAAATCTGATTCTTCTGAGGAGTTCCCAGTACATTATCCTTTCCCCTGTGGAATTACCTTAAAAAGCTCCAGCTGTTTTTATTCTCAGAAGGTTTACTCCCTGATATACAGCTCCCTATCCCCTTCGTAAATTCAGGTCTGAATGAGCTTTTTTCTCTCTTCCCACACCACAATCCAGATTCTTTTGGGAGTTACCAGTACAGTAACCATACCAGGAAGTACTTAATTTATTAAGCTACTGCTTTTCTTAATCTCAGTGGAGATATTTACTGATAAACAGCTACCTACGCAGCATGTTCATGTCGTTCCTAAATGAGCTTTTATCTCTCTCCCCCTCACCACAAATCAGATTCTTCTGAGGAGTTCCCAGTATATTATCCTTTCCCCTGTGTAATTACCTAACAAGCTCCAGCTGTTTTTATTCTCAGAAGGTTTACTCCCTGAATACTGCTGCCTACCCCCTTCGTAAGTGCAGGTCCTAAATGAGCTTTTTTCTCTGTTCCCTCACCCACAATCCAGATTCTTTTGGGGAGTTACCAGTACAGTAACCATACCAGGAAGTACTTAATTTATTAAGCCTACTGCTTTTCTTAATCTCAGTGGAGATATTTACTGATAAACAGCTACCTACGCAGCATGTTCATGTCGTTCCTAAATGAGCTTTTATCTCTCTCCCCCTCACCACAAATCAGATTCTTCTGAGGAGTTCCTAGTACATTATCCTTTCCCCTGTGTAATTACCTTAACAAGCTCCAGCTGTTTTTATTCTCAGAAGGTTTACTCCCTGATATACAGCTGCCTACCCCCTTCGTAAGTGCAGGTCCTAAATGAGCTTTTTTCTCTGTTCCCTCACCACAATCCAGATTCTTTTGGGGAGTTACCAGTACAGTAACCATACCAGGAAGTACTTAATTTATTAAGCTACTGCTTTCTTAATCTCAGTGGAGATATTTACTGATAAACAGCTACCTACGCAGCATGTTCATGTCGTTCTTAAATGAGCTTTTATCTCTCTCCCCTCACCACAAATCAGATTCTTCTGAGGAGTTCCCAGTACATTATCCTTTCCCCTGTGTAATTACCTTAACAAGCTCCAGCTGTTTTTATTCTCAGAAGGTTTACTCCCTGATATACAGCTGCCTACCCCCTTCGTAAGTGCAGGTCCTAAATGAGCTTTTTTCTCTGTTCCCTCTCCACAATCCAGATTCTTTTGGGGAGTTACCAGTACAGTAACCATACCACGAAGTACTTAATTTATTAAGCTACTGCTTTTCTTAATCTAAGTGGAGATATTTACTGATAAACAGCTACCTACGCAGCATGTTCATGTCGTTCCTAAATGAGCTTTTATCTCTCTCCCCTCACCACAAATCAGATTCTTCTGAGGAGTTCCCAGTACATTATCCTTTCCCCTGTGTAATTACCTTAACAAGCTCCAGCTGTTTTTATTCTAAGAAGGCTTACACCCTGATATACAGCTGCCTACGCCCTTCGTAAGTGCAGGTCCTAAATGAGCTTTTTTCTCTGTTCCCTCATCACAATCCAGATTCTTTTGGGGAGTTACCAGTACAGTAACCATACCAGGAAGTACTTAATTTATTAAGCTACTGCTTTTCTTAATCTCAGTGGAGATATTTACTGATAAACAGCTACCTACGCAGCATGTTCATGTCGTTCCTAAATGAGTTTTATCTCTCTCCCCTCACCACAAATCAGATTCTTCTGAGGAATTTTCAGTACATTATCCTTTCCCCCTGTGTAATTACCTTAACAAGCTCAAGCTGTTTTTTATTCTCAGAAGGTTTACTCCCTGATATACAGATTCCTACCCCCCTTCGTAAGTGCAGGTCCTAAATGAGCTTTTTTCTCTGTTCCCTCACCACAATCCAGATTCTTTTGGGGAGTTACCAGTACAGTAACCATACCAGGAAGTACTTAATTTATTAAGCTACTGCTTTTCTTAATCTCATTGGAGATATTTACTGATAAACAGCTACCTACACAGCATGTTCATGTCGTTCCTAAATGAGCTTTTATCTCTCTCCCCTCACCACAAATCAGATTCTTCTGAGGAGTTCCCAGTACATTATCCTTTCCCCTGTGTAATTACCTCAACAAGCTGCAGCTGTTTTTATTCTCAGAAGGTTTACTCCCTGATATACAGCTGCCTACCCCCTTGGTAAGTGCAGGTCCTAAATGAGCATTTTTTCTCTGTTCCCTCACCATAATCCAGATTCTTTTGGGGAGTTACCAGTACAGTAACCATACCAGGAAGTTCTTAATTTATTAAGCTACTGCTTTTCTTAATCTCAGTGGAGATATTTACTGATAAACAGCTACCTACGCAGCATGTTCATGTCCTTCCTAAATGAGCTTTTATCTCTCTCCCCTCACCACAAATCAGATTCTTCTGAGGAGTTCCCAGTACATTATCCTTTCCCCTGTGTAATTACCTTAACAAGCTCCAGCTGTTTTTATTCTCAGAAGGTTACTCCCTGATATACAGCTGTCTACGCCCTTCGTAAGTGCAGGTCCTGAATGAGCTTTTTTCTCTGTTCCCTCACCACAATCCAGATTCTTTTGGGGGAGTTACCAGTACAGTAACCATACCAGGAAGTACTTAATTCATTAAGCTACTGCTTTTCTTAATCTCAGTGGAGATATTTACTGATAAACAGCTACCTACGCAGCATGTTCATGTCGTTCCTAAATGAGCTTTTATCTCTCTCCCCTCACCACAAATCAGATTCTTCTGAGGAGTTCCCAGTACATTATCCTTTCCCCTGTGTAATTACCTTAACAAGCTCCAGCTGTTTTTTATTCTCAGAAGGTTTACTCCCTGATATACAGCTGCCTACCCCATTCAATAGTGCAGGTCCTAAATGAGCTTTTTTCTCTGTTCCCTCACCACAATCCAGATTCTTTTGGGGAGTTACCAGTACAGTAACCATACCAGGAAGTACTTAATTTATTAAGCTACTGCTTTTTCTTAATCTCAGTGGAGATATTTACTGATAAACAGCTACCTACGCAGCATGTTCATGTCGTTCCTAAATGAGCTTTTATCTCTCTCCCCTCACCACAAATCAGATTTCTTCTGAGGAGTTTCCCAGTACATTATCCTTTCCCCTGTGTAATTACCTTAACAAGCTCCAGTTGTATTTATTCTCAGAAGGTTTACTCCCTGATATTCAGCTGCTAACCCCCTTCGTAAGTGCAGGTCCTAAATGAGCTTTTTTCTCTGATCCCTCACCACAATCCAGATTCTTTTGGGGAGTTACCAGTACAGTAACCATACCAGGAAGTACTTAATTCATTAAGCTACTGCTTTTCTTAATCTCAGTGGAGATATTTACTGATAAACAGCTACCTACGCAGCATGTTCATGTCGTTCCTAAATGAGCTTTTATCTCTCTCCCCTCACCACAAATCAGATTCTTCTGAGGAGTTCCCAGTACATTATCCTTTCCCCTGTGTAATTACCTTAACAAGCTCCACCTGTTTTTTATTCTCAGAAGGTTTACTCCCTGAAATACAGCTGCCTACCCCCTTCGTAAGTGCAGGTCCTAAATGAGCTTTTTTTCTCTGTTCCCTCATCACAATCCAGATTCTTTTGGGGAGTTACCAGTACAGTAACCATACCAGGAAGTACTTAATTTATTAAGCTACTGCTTTTCTTAATCTCAGTGGAGATATTTACTGATAAACAGCTACCTACGCAGCATGTTCATGTCGTTCCTAAATGAGTTTTATCTCTCTCCCCTCACCACAAATCAGATTCTTCTGAGGAATTTTCAGTACATTATCCTTTCCCCTGTGTAATTACCTTAACAAGCTCAAGCTGTTTTTATTCTCAGAAGGTTTACTCCCTGATATACAGATTCCTACCCCCTTCGTAAGTGCAGGTCCTAAATGAGCTTTTTTCTCTGTTCCCTCCTCACTCACAATCCAGATTCTTTTGGGGAGTTACCAGTACAGTAACCATACCAGGAAGTACTTAATTTATTAAGCTACTGCTTTTCTTAATCTCATTGGAGATATTTACTGATAAACAGCTACCTACACAGCATGTTCATGTCGTTCCTAAATGAGCTTTTATCTCTCTCCCCTCACCACAAATCAGATTCTTCTGAGGAGTTCCCAGTACATTATCCTTTCCCCTGTGTAATTACCTCAACAAGCTGCAGCTGTTTTTATTCTCAGAAGGTTTACTCCCTGATATACAGCTGCCTACCCCCTTGGTAAGTGCAGGTCCTAAATGAGCATTTTTCTCTGTTCCCTCACCATAATCCAGATTCTTTTGGGGAGTTACCAGTACAGTAACCATACCAGGAAGTTCTTAATTTATTAAGCTACTGCTTTTCTTAATCTCAGTGGAGATATTTACTGATAAACAGCTACCTACGCAGCATGTTCATGTCCTTCCTAAATGAGCTTTTATCTCTCTCCCCTCACCACAAATCAGATTCTTCTGAGGAGTTCCCAGTACATTATCCTTTCCCCTGTGTAATTACCTTAACAAGCTCCAGCTGTTTTTATTCTCAGAAGGTTTACTCCCTGATATACAGCTGTCTACGCCTTCGTAAGTGCAGGTCCTGAATGAGCTTTTTTCTCTGTTCCCTCACCACAATCCAGATTCTTTTGGGAGTTACCAGTACAGTAACCATACCAGGAAGTACTTAATTCATTAAGCTACTGCTTTTCTTAATCTCAGTGGAGATATTTACTGATAAACAGCTACCTACGCAGCATGTTCATGTCGTTCCTAAATGAGCTTTTATCTCTCTCCCCTCACCACAAATCAGATTCTTCTGAGGAGTTCCCAGTACATTATCCTTTCCCCTGTGTAATTACCTTAACAAGCTCCAGCTGTTTTTATTCTCAGAAGGTTTACTCCCTGAAATACAGCTGCCTACCCCCTTCGTAAGTGCAGGTCCTAAATGAGCTTTTTTCTCTGTTCCCTCATCACAATCCAGATTCTTTTGGGGAGTTACCAGTACAGTAACCATACCAGGAAGTACTTAATTTATTAAGCTACTGCTTTTCTTAATCTCAGTGGAGATATTTACTGATAAACAGCTACCTACGCAGCATGTTCATGTCGTTCCTAAATGAGCTTTTATCTCTCTCCCCTCACCACAAATCAGATTTCTTCTGAGGAGTTCCCAGTACATTATCCTTTCCCCTGTGTAAGTACGTTAACAAGCTCCAGCTGTTTTTATTCTCAGAAGGTTTACTCCCTGATACACAGCTGCCTAACCCCTCCGTAAGTGCAGGTCCTAAATGAGCTTTTTTCTCTGTTCCCTCACCACAATCCAGATTCTTTTGGGGAGTTACAAGTACAGTAACCATACCAGGAAGTACTTAATTTATTAAGCTACTGCTTTTCTTAATCTCAGTGGAGATATTTACTGATAAACAGCTACCTACGCAGCATGTTCAGGTCGTTCATAAATGAGCTTTTAACTCTCTCCCCTCACCACAAATCAGATTCTTCTGAGGAGTTCCCAGTACATTATCCTTTCCCCTGTGTAATTCCCTTCACAAGCTCCAGCTGTTTTTATTCTCAGAAGTTTTACTCCCTGATATACAGCTGCCTACCCCCTTCGTAAGTGCAGGTCCTAAATGAGCTTTTTTCTCTGTTCCCTAACCACAATTCAGATTCTTTTGGGGAGTTAACAGTACAGTAACCATACCAGGAAGTACTTAATTTATTAAGCTACGGCTTTTCTTAATCTCAGTGGAGATATTTACTGATAAACAGGTACCTACGCAGCATGTTCATGTCCTTTCTAAATGAGCTTTTATCTCTCTCCCCTCACCACAATTCAGATTCTTCTGAGGAGTTCCCAGTACATTATCCTTTCCCCTGTGTAATTACCTTAACAAGCTCCAGCTGTTTTTATTCTCAGAAGGTTTACTCCCTGATATACAGCTGCCTACCCCCTTCGTAAGTGCAGGTAATAAATGAGCTTTTTTCTCTGTTCCCTCACCACAATCCAGATTCTGTTGGGAGTTACCAGTACAGTAACCATAGCAGGAAGTACTTAATTTATTAAGCTACTGCTTTTCTTAATCTCAGTGGAGATATTTACTGATAAACAGCTACGTACGCAGCATGTTCGTGTCGTTCCTAATGAGCTTTTATCTCTCTCCCCTCACCACAAATCAGATTCTTCTGAGGAGTTCCAGTACATTATCCTTTCCCCTGTGTAATTACCTTAACAAGCTCCAGCTGTTTTTATTCTCAGAAGGTTTACTCCCTGATATACAGCTGCCTACCCCCTTCGTAAGTGCAGGTCCTGAATGAGCTTTTTTCTCTGTTCCCTCACCACAATCCAGATTCTTTTGGGGAGTTACCAGTACAGTAACCATACCAGGAAGTACTTAATTTATTAAGCTACTGCTTTTCTTAATCTCAGTGGAGATATTTACTGATAAACAGCTACCTACGCAGCATGTTCATGTCCTTCCTAAATGAGCTTTTATCTCTCTCCCCTCACCACAAATCAGATTCTTCTGAGGAGTTCCCAGTACATTATCCTTTCCCCTGTGTAATTACCTTAACAAGCTCCAGCTGTTTTTTATTCTCAGAAGGTTTACTCCCTGATATACAGCTGCCTACCCCCTTCGTAATTGCAGGTAATAAATGAGCTTTTTTCTCTGTTCCTCACCACAATCCAGATTCTGTTGGGGAGTTACCAGTACAGTAACCATACCAGGAAGTACTTAATTTATTAAGCTACTGCTTTTCTTAATCTCAGTGGAGATATTTACTGATAAACAGCTACGTACGCAGCATGTTCGTGTCGTTCCTAAATGAGCTTTTATCTCTCTCCCCTCACCACAAATCAGATTCTTCTGAGGAGTTCCCAGTACATTATCCTTTCCCCTGTGTAATTACCTTAACAAGCTCCAGCTGTTTTTATTCTCAGAAGGTTTACTCCCTGATATACAGCTGCCTAGCCCCTTCGTAAGTGCAGGTCCTGAATGAGCTTTTTTCTCTGTTCCCTCACCACAATCCAGATTCTTTTGGGGAGTTACCAGTACAGTAACCATACCAGGAAGTACTTAATTTATTAAGCTACTGCTTTTCTTAATCTCAGTGGAGATATTTACTGATAAACAGCTACCTACGCAGCATGTTCATGTCCTTCCTAAATGAGCTTTTATCTCTCTCCCCTCACCACAAATCAGATTTCTTCTGAGGAGTTCCCAGTACATTATCCTTTCCCCTGTGTAATTACCTTAACAAGCTCCAGCTGTTTTTATTCTCAGAAGGTTTACTCCCTGATATACAGCTGCCTACCCCCCTTCGTAAGTGCAGGTCCTAAATGAGCTTTTTTCTCTGTTCCCTCACCACAATCCAGATTCTTTTGGGGAGTTAACAGTACAGTAACCATACCTGGAAGTACTTAATTTATTTAGCTACTGCTTTTCTTAATCTCGTTGGAGATATTTACTGATAAACAGCTACCTACGCAGCATGTTCATGTCGTTCCTAAATGAGCTTTTATCTCTCTCCCCTCACCACAAATCAGATTCTTCTGAGGAGTTCCCAGTACATTATCCTTTCCCCTGTGTAATTACCTTAACAAGCTCCAGCTGTTTTTATTCTCAGAAGGTTTACTCCCTGATATACAGCTGCCTACCCCCTTCGTAAGTGCAGGTCCTAAATGAGCTTTTTTCTCTGTTCCCCTCACCACAATCCAGATTCTTTTGGGGAGTTACCAGTACAGTAACCATACCAGGAAGTACTTAATTTATTAAGCTACTGCTTTTCTTAATCTCAGTGGAGATATTTACTGATAAACAGCTACGTATGCAGCATGTTCGTGTCGTTCCTAAATGAGCTTTTATCTCTCTCCCCTCACCACAAATCAGATTCTTCTGAGGAGTTCCCAGTACATTATCCTTTCCCCTGTGTAATTACCTTAACAAGCTCCAGCTGTGTTTATTCTCAGAAGGTTTACTCCCTGATATACAGCTGCCTACCCCCTTCGTAAGTGCAGGTCCTAAATGAGCTTTTTTCTCTGTTCCCTCACCACAATCCAGATTCTTCTGGGGGAGTTACCAGTAACAGTAACCATAGCAGGAAGTACTTAATTCATTAAGCTACTGCTTTTCTTAATCTCAGTGGAGATATTTACTGATAAACAGCTACCTACGCAGGCATGTTCATGTCGTTCCTAAATGAGCTTTTATCTCTCTCCCCTCATCACAAATCAGATTCTTCTGAGGAGTTCCCAGTACATTATCCTTTCCCCTGTGTAATTACCTTAACAAGCTCCAGCTGTTTTTATTCTCAGAAGGTTTACTCCCTGATATACAGCTGCCTACCCCCTTCGTAAGTGCAGGTCCTGAATGAGCTTTTTTCTCTGTTCCCTCACCACAATCCAGATTCTTTTGGGGAGTTACCAGTACAGTAACCATACCAGGAAGTACTTAATTTATTAAGCTACTGCTTTTTCTTAATCTCAGTGGAGATATTTACTGATAAACAGCTACCTATGCAGCATATTCATGTCGTTCCTAAATGAGCTTTTATCTCTCTCCCCTCACCACAAATCAGATTCTTCTGAGGAGTTCCCAGTACATTATCCTTTCCCCTGTGTAAGTACGTTAACAAGCTCCAGCTGTTTTTATTGTCAGAAGGTTTACTCCCCTGATACACAGCTGCCTAACCCCTTCGTAAGTGCAGGTCCTAAATGAACTTTTTTCTCTGTTCCCTCACCACAATCCAGATTCTTTTGGGGAGTTACCAGTACAGTAACCATACCAGGAAGTACTTAATTTATTAAGCTACTGCTTTTCTTAATCTCAGTGGAGATATTTACTGATAAACAGCTACCTACGCAGCATGTTCGTGTCGTTCCTAAATGAGCTTTTATCTCTCTCCCCTCACCACAAATCCAGATTCTTCTGAGGAGTTCCCAGTACATTATTCTTTCCCCTTTGTAATTACCTTAACAAGCTCCAGCTGTTTTTATTCTAAGAAGGTTTACTCCCTGATATACAGCTGCCTACCCCCATCGTAAGTGCAGGTCCCTGAATGAGCTTTTTTCTCTGTTTCCCTCACCACAATCCAGATTCTTTTGGGGAGTTACCAGTACAGTAACCATACCAGGAAGTATTTAATTTATTAAGCTACTGCTTTTCTTAATCTCAGTGGAGATATTTACTGATAAACAGCTACCTATGCAGCATGTTCATGTCGTTCCTAATGAGCTTTTATCTCTCTCCCCTCACCACAAATCAGATTCTTCTGAGGAGTTCCCAGTACATTATCCTTTCCCCTGTGTAATTACCTTAACAACTCCAGCTGTTTTTATTCTCAGAAGGTTTACTCCCTGATATACAGCTGCCTACCCGCTTCGTAAGTGCAGGTCCTAAATGAGCTTTTTTCTCTGTTCCCTCACCACAATTCCAGATTCTTTTGGGGAGTTACCAGTACAGTAACCATACCAGGAAGTACTTAATTTATTAAGCTACTGCTTTTCTTAATCTCAGTGGAGATATTTACTGATAAACAGCTACCTACGCAGCATGTTCATGTCGTTCCTAAATGAGCTTTTATCTCTCTCCCCTCACCACAAATCAGATTCTTCTGAGGAGTTCCCAGTACATTATCCTTTCCCCTGTGTAATTACCTTAACAAGCTCCAGCTGTTTTTTTTTTTTTTTGTATTTTTTTTTCTCAAATTTTTATTTTCAAACTGACGTACAGAGAGGTTACAGTATCATACGTTGGGCGTTGGATACATTTCTTGTACTCTTTGTTGCCCTTGTCCCTCATGCCCCCCTCCCTCCCCCCCTTCCCTCCCCCCGCCCAGTTGTTCAGTTCACTTACACCAAACAGTTTTGCAAGTATTGCTTTTGTAGTTATTTCTCTTTTTTTACCCCGTGTCCTCTCGAATTTGGTATTCCCTTTGAATTTCCTACTTCCAATACCAGTAAACACGGTTTCCAATATACTCAGATAAGATTACAGAGATAGTGTAGGTACAAACATAGGAAGGTGATACAAAACATCATCAATAATAGAAACTACACATTCACATAGGACGTTGAAAGTAGTTATAACTGTGATATATCACTTGTTTCCATATCATGGAGTTCATTTCACTTAGCATCATCTTATGTGTTCCTAAGGGTATAGCTATTGGGCCTTGTGATGCTCTGCTATGGCTTGCCTAAACCTGTACTAATTATTCCCAATAAGGGAGGCCATAGAGTCCATGTTTCTTTGGGTCTGGCTCACTTCACTTAGTATAACTTTTTCCAAGTCCTTCCATTTCCTTACAAATGGAACAATGTCATTCTTTCTGATAGAGGCATAAAATTCCATTGTGTAAATGTACCACATTTTCCTGATCCATTCATCTATGGAGGGGCATCTGGGTTGGTTCCAGCTTCTCGCTATGACAAATTGTGCTGCGATGAACATTGTTGTGCTGGTGGCATTACTGTGATTTTGTTTGTGGTCTTTTGGATAGATACCCAACAGTGGGGCTGCTGGGTCATAGGGGAGTTCTATATTGAGCCTTCTGAGGAATCTCCATACTGCTTGCCAGAGTGGCTGAACCAGTTTACATTCCCACTTAATCTTTGATAAAGGAGCTAAAACAATAGTATGGAAGAAAGATAGCCTCTTTAACAAGTGGTGCTGGCAAAACTGGCTCAACACATGCAACAAACTAAAACTAGATCCTTATATATCACCCTGCACCAAAATCAATTCCAAATGGATTAAAGGACCCTTGAAATCAAAACAGGCACCCTGAAGACACTAAAGGAAGGAGTAGGAGAAACACTTGGGCTCCTTGGCACAGGACAGAACTTCTTAACAAAGACCCTGAAAGGCTACAAATCAAAGAAAGGTTGGACAAATGGGATTGCATCAAACTCCAGAGCTTCTGCACGGCAAAGGACATAGCTCTCAAGATAAACAGAAAGCCCACAGACTGGGAGAAAATCTTTACCGGACATTCAACAGACAAAGGCCTCATCTCTAAAATATACGCAGAACTAAAAAAAATTACCTTCTTCCAAAACAAAACTGCAAAGAACCAACAGCCCCCTCATCAAGTGGGCTAAAGACTTACAAAGAAACTTCTCTGATGAGGAAATGAGAATGGCCAATAGACATATGAAAAAATGCTCTACATCACTGGCCATAAAGGAAATGCAAATCAAAACAACATTGAGATTCCATCTCACCCCAGCAAGAATGTCATATATCAAGAAAACTAATCATAACAATTGTTGGAGGGGATGTGGCCAAAAGGGAACCCTGCTTCAGCTGTTTTTATTCTCAGAAGGTTTACTCCCTGATATACAGCTGCCTACCCCCCTTCGTAAGTGCAGGTCCTAAATGAGCTTTTTTCTCTGTTCCCTCACCACAATCCAGATTCTTTTGGGGAGTTACCTAGTACAGTAACCATAACCAGGAAGTACTTAATTTATTAAGCTACTGCTTTTCTTAATCTCAGTGGAGATATTTACTGATAAACAGCTACCTACGCAGCATGTTCATGTCGTTCCTAAATGAGCTTTTATCTCTGTCCCCTCACCACAAATCAGATTCTTCTGAGGAGTTCCCAGTACATTATCCTTTCCCCTGTGTAATTACCTTAACAATCTCCAGCTGTTTTTATTCTCAGAAGGTTTACTCCCTGATATACAGCTGCCTACCCCCTTCGTAAGTGCAGGTCCTAAATGAGCTTTTTTATCTGTTCCCTCACCATAATCCAGATTCTTTTGGGGAGTTACCAGTACAGTAACCATATCAGGAAGTACTTAATTTATTAAGCTACTGCTTTTCTTAATCTCAGTGGAGATATTTACTGATAAACAGCTACCTACGCAGCATGTTCATGTCGTTACTAAATGAGCTTTTATATCTCTCCCCTCACCACAAATCAGATTCTTCTGAGGAGTTCCCAGTACATTATCCTTTCCCTGTGTAATTACCTTAACAAGCTCCAGCTGTTTTTATTCTCAGAAGGTTTACTCCCTGATATACAGCTGCCTACCCCCTTCGTAAGTGCAGGTCCTAAATGAGCTTTTTTCTCTGTTCCCTTACCACAATCCAGATTCTTTTGGGGAGTTACCAGTACAGTAACCATACCAGGAAGTACTTAATTTATTAAGCTACTGCTTTTCTTAATCTCAGTGGAGATATTTACTGATAAACAGCTACCTACGCAGCATGTTCATGTCGTTCCTAAATGAGCTTTTATCTCTCTCTCCCCTCACCACAAATCAGATTCTTCTGAGGAGTTCCAGTACATTATCCTTTCCCCTGTGTAATTACCTTAACAAGCTCCAGCTGTTTTTATTCTCAGAAGGTTTACTCCCTGATATACAGCTGCCTACCCCCCTTCGTAAGTGCAGGTCCTAAATGAGCTTTTTTCTCTGTTCCCTCACCACAATCCAGATTCTTTTGGGGAGTTACCAGTACAGTAACCATACCAGGAAGTACTTAATTTATTAAGGTACTGCTTTTCTTAATCTCAGTGGAGATATTTACTGATAAACAGCTACCTACGCAGCATGTTCATGTCGTTCCTAAATGAGCTTTTATCTCTCTCCCCTCACCACAAATCAGATTCTTCTGAGGAGTTCCCAGTACATTATCCTTTCCCCTGTGTAATTACCTTAACAAGCTCCAGCTGTTTTTTATTCTCAGAAGGTTTACTCCCTGATATACAGCTGCCTACCCCCTTCGTAAGTGCAGGTCCTAAATGAGCTTTTTTCTCTGTTCCCTCACCACAATCCAGATTCTTTTGGGGAGTTACCAGTACAGTAACCATACCAGGAAGTACTTAATTTATTAAGCTACTGCTTTTCTTAATCTCAGTGGAGATATTACTGATAAACAGCTACCTACGGAGCATGTTCATGTCGTTCCTAAATGAGCTTTTATCTCTCTCCCCTCACCAAAAATCAGATTCTTCTGAGGATTTCCCAGTACATTATCCTTTCCCCTGTGTAATTACCTTAACAAGCTCCAGCTGTTTTTATTCTCAGAAGGTTTACTCCCTGATATACAGCTGCCTACCCCCTTCGTAAGTGCAGGTCCTAAATGAGCTTTTTTCTCTGTTCCCTCACCACAATCCAGATTCTTTTGGGGAGTTACCAGTACAGTAACCATACCAGGAAGTACTTAATTTATTAAGCTACTGCTTTTCTTAATCTCAGTGGAGATATTTACTGATAAACAGCTACCTACGCAGCATGTTCATGTCGTTCCTAAATGAGCTTTTATCTCTCTCCCCTCACCACAAATCAGATTCTTCTGAGGAGTTCCCAGTACATTATCCTTTCCCCTGTGTAATTACCTTAACAAGCTCCAGCTGTTTTTTTTTTTTTTTTGTATTTTTTTTTCTCAAATTTTTATTTTCAAACTGACGTACAGAGAGGTTACAGTATCATACGTTGGGCGTTGGATACATTTCTTGTACTGTTTGTTGCCTTGTCCCTCATGCCCCCCCTCCCTCCCCCCCCTTCCCTCCCCCCCGCCCAGTTGTTCAGTTCACTTACACCAAACAGTTTTGCAAGTATTGCTTTTGTAGTTATTTCTCTTTTTTTACCCCGTGTCTCTCGAATTTGCTATTCCCTTTGAATTTCCTACTTCCAATACCAGTAAACACGGTTTCCAATATACTCAGATAAGATTACAGAGATAGTGTAGGTACAAACATAGGAAGGTGATACAAAACATCATCAATAATAGAAACTACACATTCACATAGGACGTTGAAAGTAGTTATAACTGTGATATATCACTTGTTTCCATATCATGGAGTTCATTTCACTTAGCATCATCTTATGTGTTCCTAAGGGTATAGCTATTGGGCCTTGTGATGCTCTGCTATGGCTTGCCTAAACCTGTACTAATTATTCCCAATAAGGGAGGCCATAGAGTCCATATTTCTTTGGGTCTGGCTCACTTCACTTAGTATAACTTTTTCCAAGTCCTTCCATTTCCTTACAAATGGAACAATGTCATTCTTTCTGATAGAGGCATAAAATTCCATTGTGTAAATGTACCACATTTTCCTGATCCATTCATCTATGGAGGGGCATCTGGGTTGGTTCCAGCTTCTCGCTATGACAAATTGTGCTGCGATGAACATTGTTGTGCTGGTGGCATTACTGTGATTTTGTTTGTGGTCTTTTGGATAGATACCCAACAGTGGGGCTGCTGGGTCATAGGGGAGTTCTATATTGAGCCTTCTGAGGAATCTCCATACTGCTTGCCAGAGTGGCTGAACCAGTTTACATTCCCACTTAATCTTTGATAAAGGAGCTAAAACAATAGTATGGAAGAAAGATAGCCTCTTTAACAAGTGGTGCTGGCAAAACTGGCTCAACACATGCAACAAACTAAAACTAGATCCTTATATATCACCCTGCACCAAAATCAATTCCAAATGGATTAAAGACCTTGAAATCAAAACAGGCACCCTGAAGACACTAAAGGAAGGAGTAGGAGAAACACTTGGGCTCCTTGGCACAGGACAGAACTTCCTTAACAAAGACCCTGAAAGGCTACAAATCAAAGAAAGGTTGGACAAATGGGATTGCATCAAACTCCAGAGCTTCTGCACGGCAAAGGACATAGCTCTCAAGATAAACAGAAAGCCCACAGACTGGGAGAAAATCTTTACCGGACATTCAACAGACAAAGGCCTCATCTCTAAAATATACGCAGAACTAAAAAAATTAGCTTCTTCGGAAACAAAACTGCAAAGAACCAACAGCCCCCTCATCAAGTGGGCTAAAGACTTACAAAGAAACTTCTCTGATGAGGAAATGAGAATGGCCAATAGACATATGAAAAAAATGCTCTACATCACTGGCCATAAAGGAAATGCAAATCAAAACAACATTGAGATTCCATCTCACCACAGCAAGAATGTCATATATCAAGAAAACTAATCATAACAATTGTTGGAGGGGATGTGGCCAAAAGGGAACCCTGCTCCAGCTGTTTTTATTCTCAGAAGGTTTACTCCCTGATATACAGCTGCCTACCCCCTTCGTAAGTGCAGGTCCTAAATGAGCTTTTTTCTCTGTTCCCTCACCACAATCCAGATTCTTTTGGGGAGTTACCAGTACAGTAACCATACCAGGAAGTACTTAATTTATTAAGCTACTGCTTTTCTTAATCTCAGTGGAGATATTTACTGATAAACAGCTACCTACGCAGCATGTTCAATGTCGTTCCTAAATGAGCTTTTATCTCTCTCCCCTCACCACAAATCAGATTCTTCTGAGGAGTTCCCAGTACATTATCCTTTCCCCTGTGTAATTACCTTAACAAGTTCCAGCTGTTTTTATTCTCAGATGTTTTACTCCCTGATATACAGCTGCCTACCCCCTTCGTAAGTGTAGGTCCTAAATGAGCTTTTTTCTCTGTTCCCCTCACCACAATCCAGATTCTTTTGGGGAGTTACCAGTAAAGTAACCATACCAGGAAGAACTTAATTTATTAAGCTATTGCTTTTCTTAATCTCAGTGGAGATATTTACTGATAAACAGCTACCTACGCAGCATGTTCATGTCGTTCCTAAATGAGCTTTTATCTCTCTCCCCCTCACCACAAATCAGATTCTTCTGAGGAGTTCCCAGTACATTATCCTTTACCCTGTGTAATTACCTTAACAAGCTCCAGCTGTTTTTATTCTCAGAATGTTTACTCCCTGATATACAGCTGCCTACCCCCTTCGTAAGTGCAGGTCCTGAATGAGCTTTTTTCTCTGTTCCCTCACCACAATCCAGATTCTTTTGGGGAGTTGCCAGTACAGTAACCATACCAGGAAGTACTTAATTTATTAAGCTACTGCTTTTCTTAATCTCAGAGGAGATATTTACTGATAAACAGCTACCTACGCAGCATGTTCATGTCGTTCCTAAATGAGCTTTTATCTCTCTCCCCTCACCACAAATCAGATTCTTCTGAGGAGTTCGCAGTACATTATCCTTTCCCCTGTGTAATTACCTTAACAAGCTCCAGCTGTTTTTATTCTCAGAAGGTTTACTCCCTGATATACAGCTGCCTACCCCCTTCGTAAGTGCAGGTCCTAAATGAGCTTTTTTCTCTGTTCCCTCACCACAATCCAGATTCTTTTGGGGAGTTACCAGTACAGTAACCATACCAGGAAGTACTTAATTTATTAAGCTACTGCTTTTCTTAATCTCAGTGGAGATATTTACTGATAAACAGCTACCTACGCAGCATGTTCATGTCGTTCCTAAATGAGCTTTTATCTCTCTCCCCTCACCACAAATCACATTCTTCTGAGGAGTTCCCAGTACATTGTCCTTTCCCCTGTGTAATTACCTTAACAAGCTCCAGCTGTTTTTATTCTCAGAAGGTTTACTCCCTGATATACAGCTGCCTACCCCCTTCGTAAGTGCAGGTCCTAAATGAGCTTTTTTCTCTGTTCCCTCACCACAATCCAGATTCTTTTGGGGAGTTACCAGTACAGTAACCATACCAGGAAGTACTTAATTTATTAAGCTACTGCTTTTCTTAATCTCAGTGGAGATATTTACTGATAAACAGCTACCTACGCAGCATGTTCATGTCGTTCCTAAATGAGCTTTTATCTCTCTCCCCCTCACCACAAATCAGATTCTTCTGAGGAGTTCCCAGTACATTATCCTTTCCCCTGTGTAATTACCTTAACAAGCTCCAGCTGTTTTTATTCTCAGAAGGTTTACTCCCTGATATACAGCTGCCTACCCCCTTCGTAAGTGCAGGTCCTAAATGAGCTTTTCCTCTCTGTTCCCTCACCACAATCCAGATTCTTTTGGGGAGTTACCAGTACAGTAACCATACCAGGAAGTACTTAATTTATTAAGCTACTGCTTTTCTTAATCTCAGTGGAGATATTTACTGATAAACAGCTACCTACGCAGCATGTTCATGTCGTTCCTAAATGAGCTTTTATCTCTCTCCCCCTCACCACAAATCACATTCTTCTGAGGAGTTCCCAGTACATTGTCCTTTCCCCTGTGTAATTACCTTAACAAGCTCCAGCTGTTTTTATTCTCAGAAGGTTTACTCCCTGATATACAGCTGCCTACCCCCTTCGTAAGTGCAGGTCCTAAATGAGCTTTTTTCTCTGTTCCCTCACCACAATCCAGATTCTTTTGGGGAGTTACCAGTACAGTAACCATACCAGGAAGTACTTAATTTATTAAGCTACTGCTTTTCTTAATCTCAGTGGAGATATTTACTGATAAACAGCTACCTACGCAGCATGTTCATGTCGTTCCTAAATGAGCTTTTATCTCTCTCCCCTCACCACAAATCAGATTCTTCTGAGGAGTTCCCAGTACATTATCCTTTCCCCTGTGTAATTACCTTAACAAGCTCCAGCTGTTTTTATTCTCAGAAGGTTTACTCCCTGATATACAGCTGCCTACCCCCTTCGTAAGTGCAGGTCCTAAATGAGCTTTTCTCTCTGTTCCCTCACCACAATCCAGATTCTTTTGGGGAGTTACCAGTACAGTAACCATACCAGGAAGTACTTAATTTATTAAGCTACTGCTTTTCTTAATCTCAGTGGAGATATTTACTGATAAACAGCTACCTACGCAGCATGTTCATGTCGTTCCTAAATGAGCTTTTATCTCTCTCCCCTCACCACAAAGCAGATTCTTCTGAGGAGTTCCCAGTACATTATCCTTTCCCCTGTGTAATTACCTTAACAAGCTCCAGCTGTTTTTTTTTTTTTTTTTGTATTTTTTTTCTCAAATTTTTATTTTCAAACTGACGTACAGAGAGGTTACAGTATCATACGTTGGGCGTTGGATACATTTCTTGTACTGTTTGTTGCCTTGTCCCTCATGCCCCCCTCCCTCCCCCCCCTTCCCTCCCCCCGCCCAGTTGTTCAGTTCACTTACACCAAACAGTTTTGCAAGTATTGCTTTTGTAGTTATTTCCTCTTTTTTTTATCCCGTGTCTCTCGAATTTGGTATTCCCTTTGAATTTCCTACTTCCAATACCAGTAAACACGGTTTTCCAATATACTCAGATAAGATTACAGAGATAGTGTAGGTACAAACATAGGAAGGTGATACAAAACATCATCAATAATAGAAACTACACATTCACATAGGACGTTGAAAGTAGTTTTAACTGTGATATATCACTTGTTTCCATATCATGGAGTTCATTTCACTTAGCATCATCTTATGTGTTCCTAAGGGTATAGCTATTGGGCCTTGTGATGCTCTGCTATGGCTTGCCTAAACCTGTACTAATTATTCCCAATAAGGGAGGCCATAGAGTCCATATTTCTTTGGGTCTGGCTCACTTCACTTAGTATAACTTTTTCCAAGTCCTTCCATTTCCTTACAAATGGAACAATGTCATTCTTTCTGATAGAGGCATAAAATTCCATTGTGTAAATGTACCACATTTTCCTGATCCATTCATCTATGGAGGGGCATCTGGGTTGGTTCCAGCTTCTCGCTATGACAAATTGTGCTGCGATGAACATTGTTGTGCTGGTGGCATTACTGTGATTTTGTTTGTGGTCTTTTGGATAGATACCCAACAGTGGGGCTGCTGGGTCATAGGGGAGTTCTATATTGAGCCTTCTGAGGAATCTCCATACTGCTTGCCAGAGTGGCTGAACCAGTTTACATTCCCACTTAATCTTTGATAAAGGAGCTAAAACAATAGTATGGAAGAAAGATAGCCTCTTTAACAAGTGGTGCTGGCAAAACTGGCTCAACACATGCAACAAACTAAAACTAGATCCTTATATATCACCCTGCACCAAAATCAATTCCAAATGGATTAAAGACCTTGAAATCAAAACAGGCACCCTGAAGACACTAAAGGAAGGAGTAGGAGAAACACTTGGGCTCCTTGGCACAGGACAGAACTTCCTTAACAAAGACCCTGAAAGGCTACAAATCAAAGAAAGGTTGGACAAATGGGATTGCATCAAACTCCAGAGCTTCTGCACGGCAAAGGACATAGCTCTCAAGATAAACAGAAAGCCCACAGACTGGGAGAAAATCTTTACCGGACATTCAACAGACAAAGGCCTCATCTCTAAAATATACGCAGAACTAAAAAAATTACCTTATTCCAAAACAAAACTGCAAAGAACCAACAGCCCCCTCATCAAGTGGGCTAAAGACTTACAAAGAAACTTCTCTGATGAGAAATGAGAATGGCCAATAGACATATGAAAAAATGCTCTACATCACTGGCCATAAAGGAAATGCAAATCAAAACAACATTGAGATTCCATCTCACCCCAGCAAGAATGTCATATATCAAGAAAACTAATCATAACAATTGTTGGAGGGGATGTGGCCAAAAGGGAACCCTGCTCCAGCTGTTTTTATTCTCAGAAGGTTTACTCCCTGATATACAGCTGCCTACCCCCTTCGTAAGTGCAGGTCCTAAATGAGCTTTTTTCTCTGTTCCCTCACCACAATCCAGATTCTTTTGGGGAGTTACCAGTACAGTAACCATACCAGGAAGTACTTAATTTATTAAGCTACTGCTTTTCTTAATCTCAGTGGAGATATTTACTGATAAACAGCTACCTACGCAGCATGTTCATGTCGTTCCTAAATGAGCTTTTATCTCTCTCCCCTCACCACAAATCAGATTCTTCTGAGGAGTTCCCAGTACATTATCCTTTCCCCTGTGTAATTACCTAAACAAGTTCCAGCTGTTTTTATTCTCAGATGTTTTACTCCCTGATATACAGCTGCCTACCCCCTTCGTAAGTGCAGGTCTTAAATGAGCTTTTTTCTCTGTTCCCTCACCACAATCCAGATTCTTTTGGGGAGTTACCAGTAAAGTAACCATACCAGGAAGAACTTAATTTATTAAGCTATTGCTTTTCTTAATCTCAGTGGAGATATTTACTGATAAACAGCTACCTACGCAGCATGTTCATGTCGTTCCTAAATGAGCTTTTATCTCTCTCCCCTCACCACAAATCAGATTCTTCTGAGGAGTTCCCAGTACATTATCCTTTACCCTGTGTAATTACCTTAACAAGCTCCAGCTGTTTTTATTCTCAGAAGGTTTACTCCCTGATATACAGCTGCCTACCCCCTTCGTAAGTGCAGGTCCTGAATGAGCTTTTTTCTCTGTTCCCTCACCACAATCCAGATTTTTTGGGGAGTTGCCAGTACAGTAACCATACCAGGAAGTACTTAATTTATTAAGCTACTGCTTTTCTTAATCTCAGAGGAGATATTTACTGATAAACAGCTACCTACGCAGCATGTTCATGTCGTTCTTAAATGAGCTTTTATCTCTGTCCCCTCACCACAAATCAGATTCTTCTGAGGAGTTCGCAGTACATTATCCTTTCCCCTGTGTAATTACCTTAACAAGCTCCAGCTGTTTTTATTCTCAGAAGGTTTACTCCCTGATATACAGCTGCCTACACCCTTCGTAAGTGCAGGTCCTAAATGAGCTTTTTTCTCTGTTCCCTCACCACAATCCAGATTCTTTTGGGGAGTTACCAGTACAGTAACCATACCAGGAAGTACTTAATTTTTTAAGCTACTGCTTTTCTTATCTCAGTGGAGATATTTACTGATAAACAGCTACCTACGCAGCATGTTCATGTCGTTCCTAAATGAGCTTTTATCTCTCTCCCCTCACCACAAATCAGATTCTTCTGAGGAGTTCCCAGTACATTATCCTTTCCCTGTGTAATTACCTTAACAAGCTCCAGCTGTTTTTATTCTCAGAAGGTTTACTCCCTGATATACAGCTGCCTACCCCCTTCGTAAGTGCAGGTCCTGAATGAGCTTTTTTCTCTGTTCCTCACCACAATCCAGATTTTTTGGGGAGTTGCCAGTACAGTAACCATACCAGGAAGTACTTAATTTATTAAGCTACTGCTTTTCTTAATCTCAGAGGAGATATTTACTGATAAACAGCTACCTACGCAGCATGTTCATGTCGTTCCTAAATGAGCTTTTATCTCTGTCCCCTCACCACAAATCAGATTCTTCTGAGGAGTTCGCAGTACATTATCCTTTCCCCTGTGTAATTACCTTAACAAGCTCCAGCTGTTTTTATTCTCAGAAGGTTTACTCCCTGATATACAGCTGGCTACACCCTTCGTAAGTGCAGGTCCTAAATGAGCTTTTTTATCTGTTCCCTCACCACAATCCAGATTCTTTTGGGGAGTTACCAGTACAGTATCCATAGCAGGAAGTACTTAATTTTTTAAGCTACTGCTTTTCTTAATCTCAGTGGAGATATTTACTGATAAACAGCTACCTACGCAGCATGTTCATGTCGTTCCTAAATGAGCTTTTATCTCTCTCCCCTCACCACAAATCAGATTCTTCTGAGGAGTTCCCAGTACATTATCCTTTCCCCTGTGTAATTACCTTAACAAGCTCCAGCTGTTTTTATTCTCAGAAGGTTTACTCCCTGATATACAGCTGCCTACCCCCTTCGTAAGTGCAGGTCCTAAATGAGCTTTTTTCTCTGTTCCCCTCACCACAATCCAGATTCTTTTGGGGAGTTACCAGTACAGTAACCATACCAGGAAGTACTTAATTTATTAAGCTACTGCTTTTCTTAATCTCAGTGGAGATATTTACTGATAAACAGCTACGTACGCAGCATGTTCATGTCGTTCCTAAATGAGCTTTTATCTCTCTCCCCTCACCACAAATCACATTCTTCTGAGGAGTTCCCAGTACATTATCCTTTCCCCTGTGTAATTACCTTAACAATCTCCAGCTGTTTTTATTCTCAGAAGGTTTACTCCCTGATATACAGCTCCCTACCCCCTTCGTAAGTGCAGGTCATAAATGAGCTTTTTTCTCTGTTCCCTCACCACAATCCAGATTCATTTGGGGAGTTACCAGTACAGTAACCATACCAGGAAGTACTTAATTTATTAAGCTACTGCTTTTCTTAATCTCAGTGGAGATATTTACTGATAAACAGCTACCTACGCAGCATGTTCATGTCGTTCCTAAATGAGCTTTTATCTCTCTCCCCTCACCACAAATCAGATTCTTCTGAGGAGTTCCCAGTACATTATCCTTTCCCCTGTGTAATTACCTTAACAAGCTCCAGCTGTTTTTATTCTCAGAAGGTTTACTCCCTGATATACAGCTGCCTACCCCTTCGTAAGTGCAGGTCCTAAATGAGCTTTTTTCTCTGTTCCCTCACCACAATCCAGATTCATTTGGGAGTTACCAGTACAGTAACCATACCAGGAAGTACTTAATTTATTAAGCTACTGCTTTTCTTAATCTCAGTGGAGATATTTACTGATAAACAGCTACCTACGCAGCATGTTCATGTCGTTCCTAAATGAGCTTTTATCTCTCTCCCCTCACCGCAAATCAGATTCTTCTGAGGAGTTCCCAGTACATTATCCTTTCCCCTGTGTAATTACCTTAACAAGCTCCAGCTGTTTTTATTCTCAGAAGGTTTACTCCCTGATATAGAGCTGCCTACCCCTTCGTAAGTGCAGGTCCTAAATGAGCTTTTTTCTCTGTTCCCTCACCACAATCCAGATTCTTTTGGGGAGTTACCAGTACAGTAACCATACCAGGAAGTACTTAATTTATTAAGCTACTGCTTTTCTTAATCTCAGTGGAGATATTTACTGATAAACAGCTACCTACGCAGCATGTTCATGTCGTTCCTAAATGAGCTTTTATCTCTCTCCCCTCACCACAAATCAGATTCTTCTGAGGAGTTCCCAGTACATTATCCTTTCCCCTGTGTAATTATCTTAACAAGCTCCAGCTGTTTTTATTCTCAGAAGGTTTACTCCCTGATATACAGCTGCCTACCCCCTTCGTAAGTGCAGGTCCTAAATGAGCTTTTTTCTCTGTTCCCTCACCACAATCCAGATTCTTTTGGGGAGTTACCAGTACAGTAACCATACCAGGAAGTACTTAATTTATTAAGGTACTGCTTTTCTTAATCTCAGTGGAGATATTTACTGATAAACAGCTACCTACGCAGCATGTTCATGTCGTTCCTAAATGAGCTTTTATCTCTCTCCCCTCACCACAAATCAGATTCTTCTGAGGAGTTTCCCAGTACATTATCCTTTCCCCTGTGTAATTACCTTAACAAGCTCCAGCTGTTTTTATTCTCAGAAGGTTTACTCCCTGATATACAGCTGCCTACCCCCTTCGTAAGTGCAGGTCCTAAATGAGCTTTTCTCTCTGTTCCCTCACCACAATCCAGATTCTTTTGGGGAGTTACCAGTACAGTAACCATACCAGGAAGTACTTAATTTATTAAGCTACTGCTTTTCTTAATCTCAGTGGAGATATTTACTGATAAACAGCTACCTACGCAGCATGTTCATGTCGTTCCTAAATGAGCTTTTATCTCTCTCCCCTCACCACAAATCAGATTCTTCTGAGGAGTTCCCAGTACATTATCCTTTCCCCTGTGTAATTACCTTAACAAGTTCCAGCTGTTTTTTTTTTTTTTTTTTTGTATTTTTTTTCTCAAATTTTTATTTTCAAACTGACGTACAGAGAGGTTACAGTATCATACGTTGGCCGTTGGATACATTTCTTGTACTGTTTGTTGCCTTGTCCCTCATGCCCCCCTCCCTCCCCCCCTTCCCTCCCCCCGCCCAGTTGTTCAGTTCACTTACACCAAACAGTTTTGCAAGTATTGCTTTTGTAGTTATTTCTCTTTTTTTACCCCGTGTCTCTCGAATTTGGTATTCCCTTTGAATTTCCTACTTCCAATACCAGTAAACACGGTTTCCAATATACTCAGATAAGATTACAGAGATAGTGTAGGTACAAACATAGGAAGGTGATACAAAACATCATCAATAATAGAAACTACACATTCACATAGGACGTTGAAAGTAGTTTTAACTGTGATATATCACTTGTTTCCATATCATGGAGTTCATTTCACTTAGCATCATCTTATGTGTTCCTAAGGGTATAGCTATTGGGCCTTGTGATGCTCTGCTATGGCTTGCCTAAACCTGTACTAATTATTCCCAATAAGGGAGGCCATAGAGTCCATATTTCTTTGGGTCTGGCTCACTTCACTTAGTATAACTTTTTCCAAGTCCTTCCATTTCCTTACAAATGGAACAATGTCATTCTTTCTGATAGAGGCATAAAATTCCATTGTGTAAATGTACCACATTTTCCTGATCCATTCATCTATGGAGGGGCATCTGGGTTGGTTCCAGCTTCTCGCTATGACAAATTGTGCTGCGATGAACATTGTTGTGCTGGTGGCATTACTGTGATTTTGTTTGTGGTCTTTTGGATAGATACCCAACAGTGGGGCTGCTGGGTCATAGGGGAGTTCTATATTGAGCCTTCTGAGGAATCTCCATACTGCTTGCCAGAGTGGCTGAACCAGTTTACATTCCCACTTAATCTTTGATAAAGGAGCTAAAACAATAGTATGGAAGAAAGATAGCCTCTTTAACAAGTGGTGCTGGCAAAACTGGCTCAACACATGCAACAAACTAAAACTAGATCCTTATATATCACCCTGCACCAAAA
This sequence comes from Perognathus longimembris pacificus, assembly GCF_023159225.1. NCBI lineage: Eukaryota > Metazoa > Chordata > Mammalia > Rodentia > Heteromyidae > Perognathus > Perognathus longimembris. The sequence continues at coordinate 26,160 of NW_025958714.1, read as the reverse complement.
TCAATTCCAAATGGATTAAAGACCTTGAAATCAAAACAGGCACCCTGAAGACACTAAAGGAAGGAGTAGGAGAAACACTTGGGCTCCTTGGCACAGGACAGAACTTCCTTAACAAAGACCCTGAAAGGCTACAAATCAAAGAAAGGTTGGACAAATGGGATTGCATCAAACTCCAGAGCTTCTGCACGGCAAAGGACATAGCTCTCAAGATAAACAGAAAGCCCACAGACTGGGAGAAAATCTTTACCGGACATTCAACAGACAAAGGCCTCATCTCTAAAATATACGCAGAACTAAAAAAATTACCTTATTCCAAAACAAAACTGCAAAGAACCAACAGCCCCCTCATCAAGTGGGCTAAAGACTTACAAAGAAACTTCTCTGATGAGGAAATGAGAATGGCCAATAGACATATGAAAAAATGCTCTACATCACTGGCCATAAAGGAAATGCAAATCAAAACAACATTGAGATTCCATCTCACCCCAGCAAGAATGTCATATATCAAGAAAACTAATCATAACAATTGTTGGAGGGGATGTGGCCAAAAGGGAACCCTGCTCCAGCTGTTTTTATTCTCAGAAGGTTTACTCCCTGATATACAGCTGCCTACCCCCTTCGTAAGTGCAGGTCCTAAATGAGCTTTTTTCTCTGTTCCCTCACCACAATCCAGATTCTTTTGGGGAGTTACCAGTACAGTAACCATACCAGGAAGTACTTAATTTATTAAGCTACTGCTTTTCTTAATCTCAGTGGAGATATTTACTGATAAACAGCTACCTACGCAGCATGTTCATGTCGTTCCTAAATGAGCTTTTATCTCTCTCCCCTCACCACAAATCAGATTCTCTGAGGAGTTCCCAGTACATTATCCTTTCCCCTGTGTAATTACCTAAACAAGTTCCAGCTGTTTTTATTCTCAGATGTTTTACTCCCTGATATACAGCTGCCTACCCCCTTCGTAAGTGCAGGTCTTAAATGAGCTTTTTTCTCTGTTCCCTCACCACAATCCAGATTCTTTTGGGAGTTACCAGTAAAGTAACCATACCAGGAAGAACTTAATTTATTAAGCTATTGCTTTTCTTAATCTCAGTGGAGATATTTACTGATAAACAGCTACCTACGCAGCATGTTCATGTCGTTCCTAAATGAGCTTTTATCTCTCTCCCCTCACCACAAATCAGATTCTTCTGAGGAGTTCCCAGTACATTATCCTTTACCCTGTGTAATTACCTTAACAAGCTCCAGCTGTTTTTATTCTCAGAAGGTTTACTCCCTGATATACAGCTGCCTACCCCCTTCGTAAGTGCAGGTCCTGAATGAGCTTTTTTCTCTGTTCCCTCACCACAATCCAGATTTTTTGGGGAGTTGCCAGTACAGTAACCATACCAGGAAGTACTTAATTTATTAAGCTACTGCTTTTCTTAATCTCAGAGGAGATATTTACTGATAAACAGCTACCTACGCAGCATGTTCATGTCGTTCTTAAATGAGCTTTTATCTCTGTCCCCTCACCACAAATCAGATTCTTCTGAGGAGTTCGCAGTACATTATCCTTTCCCCTGTGTAATTACCTTAACAAGCTCCAGCTGTTTTTATTCTCAGAAGGTTTACTCCCTGATATACAGCTGCCTACACCCTTCGTAAGTGCAGGTCCTAAATGAGCTTTTTTCTCTGTTCCCTCACCACAATCCAGATTCTTTTGGGGAGTTACCAGTACAGTAACCATACCAGGAAGTACTTAATTTTTTAAGCTACTGCTTTTCTTAATCTCAGTGGAGATATTTACTGATAAACAGCTACCTACGCAGCATGTTCATGTCGTTCCTAAATGAGCTTTTATCTCTCTCCCCTCACCACAAATCAGATTCTTCTGAGGAGTTCCCAGTACATTATCCTTTCCCCTGTGTAATTACCTTAACAAGCTCCAGCTGTTTTTATTCTCAGAAGGTTTACTCCCTGATATACAGCTGCCTACCCCCTTCGTAAGTGCAGGTCCTGAATGAGCTTTTTTCTCTGTTCCCTCACCACAATCCAGATTTTTTGGGGAGTTGCCAGTACAGTAACCATACCAGGAAGTACTTAATTTATTAAGCTACTGCTTTCTTAATCTCAGAGGAGATATTTACTGATAAACAGCTACCTACGCAGCATGTTCATGTCGTTCCTAAATGAGCTTTTATCTCTGTCCCCTCACCACAAATCAGATTCTTCTGAGGAGTTCGCAGTACATTATCCTTTTCCCTGTGTAATTACCTTAACAAGCTCCAGCTGTTTTTATTCTCAGAAGGTTTACTCCCTGATATACAGCTGGCTACACCCTTCGTAAGTGCAGGTCCTAAATGAGCTTTTTTCTCTGTTCCCTCACCACAATCCAGATTCTTTTGGGGAGTTACCAGTACAGTATCCATAGCAGGAAGTACTTAATTTTTTAAGCTACTGCTTTTCTTAATCTCAGTGGAGATATTTACTGATAAACAGCTACCTACGCAGCATGTTCATGTCGTTCCTAAATGAGCTTTTATCTCTCTCCCCTCACCACAAATCAGATTCTTCTGAGGAGTTCCCCAGTACATTATCCTTTCCCCTGTGTAATTACCTTAACAAGCTCCAGCTGTTTTTATTCTCAGAAGGTTTACTCCCTGATATACAGCTGCCTACCCCCTTCGTAAGTGCAGGTCCTAAATGAGCTTTTTTCTCTGTTCCCTCACCACAATCCAGATTCTTTTGGGGAGTTACCAGCACAGTAACCATACCAGGAAGTACTTAATTTATTAAGCTACTGCTTTTCTTAATCTCAGTGGAGATATTTACTGATAAACAGCTACGTACGCAGCATGTTCATGTCGTTCCTAAATGAGCTTTTATCTCTCTCCCCTCACCACAAATCACATTCTTCTGAGGAGTTCCCAGTACATTATCCTTTCCCCTGTGTAATTACCTTAACAATCTCCAGCTGTTTTTATTCTCAGAAGGTTTACTCCCTGATATACAGCTCCCTACCCCCTTCGTAAGTGCAGGTCATAAATGAGCTTTTTTCTCTGTTCCCTCACCACAATCCAGATTCATTTGGGGAGGTTACCAGTACAGTAACCATACCAGGAAGTACTTAATTTATTAAGCTACTGCTTTTCTTAATCTCAGTGGAGATATTTACTGATAAACAGCTACCTACGCAGCATGTTCATGTCGTTCCTAAATGAGCTTTTATCTCTCTCCCCTCACCACAAATCAGATTCTTCTGAGGAGTTCCCAGTACATTATCCTTTCCCCTGTGTAATTACCTTAACAAGCTCCAGCTGTTTTTTATTCTCAGAAGGTTTACTCCCTGATATACAGCTGCCTACCCCTTCGTAAGTGCAGGTCCTAAATGAGCTTTTTTCTCTGTTCCCTCACCACAATCCAGATTCATTTGGGGAGTTACCAGTACAGTAACCATACCAGGAAGTACTTAATTTATTAAGCTACTGCTTTTCTTAATCTCAGTGGAGATATTTACTGATAAACAGCTACCTACGCAGCATGTTCATGTCGTTCCTAAATGAGCTTTTATCTCTCTCCCCTCACCGCAAATCAGATTCTTCTGAGGAGTTCCCAGTACATTATCCTTTCCCCTGTGTAATTACCTTAACAAGCTCCAGCTGTTTTTATTCTCAGAAGGTTTACTCCCTGATATAGAGCTGCCTACCCCTTCGTAAGTGCAGGTCCTAAATGAGCTTTTTTCTCTGTTCCCTCACCACAATCCAGATTCTTTTGGGGAGTTACCAGTACAGTAACCATACCAGGAAGTACTTAATTTATTAAGCTACTGCTTTTCTTAATCTCAGTGGAGATATTTACTGATAAACAGCTACCTACGCAGCATGTTCATGTCGTTCCTAAATGAGCTTTTATCTCTCTCCCCTCACCACAAATCAGATTCTTCTGAGGAGTTCCCAGTACATTATCCTTTCCCCTGTGTAATTACCTTAACAAGCTCCAGCTGTTTTTTTTTTTTTTTTGTATTTTTTTTCTCAAATTTTTATTTTGAAACTGACGTACAGAGAGGTTACAGTATCATACGTTGGGCGTTGGATACATTTCTTGTACTGTTTGTTGCCTTGTCCCTCATGCCCCCCTCCCTCCCCCCCTTCCCTCCCCCCGCCCAGTTGTTCAGTTCACTTACACCAAACAGTTTTGCAAGTATTGCTTTTGTAGTTATTTCTCTTTTTTTACCCCGTGTCTCTCGAATTTGGTATTCCCTTTGAATTTCCTACTTCCAATACCAGTAAACACGGTTTCCAATATACTCAGATAAGATTACAGAGATAGTGTAGGTACAAACATAGGAAGGTGATACAAAACATCATCAATAATAGAAACTACACATTCACATAGGACGTTGAAAGTAGTTTTAACTGTGATATATCACTTGTTTCCATATCATGGAGTTCATTTCACTTAGCATCATCTTATGTGTTCCTAAGGGTATAGCTATTGGGCCTTGTGATGCTCTGCTATGGCTTGCCTAAACCTGTACTAATTATTCCCAATAAGGGAGGCCATAGAGTCCATATTTCTTTGGGTCTGGCTCACTTCACTTAGTATAACTTTTTCCAAGTCCTTCCATTTCCTTACAAATGGAACAATGTCATTCTTTCTGATAGAGGCATAAAATTCCATTGTGTAAATGTACCACATTTTCCTGATCCATTCATCTATGGAGGGGCATCTGGGTTGGTTCCAGCTTCTCGCTATGACAAATTGTGCTGCGATGAACATTGTTGTGCTGGTGGCATTACTGTGATTTTGTTTGTGGTCTTTTGGATAGATACCCAACAGTGGGGCTGCTGGGTCATAGGGGAGTTCTATATTGAGCCTTCTGAGGAATCTCCATACTGCTTGCCAGAGTGGCTGAACCAGTTTACATTCCCACTTAATCTTTGATAAAGGAGCTAAAACAATAGTATGGAAGAAAGATAGCCTCTTTAACAAGTGGTGCTGGCAAAACTGGCTCAACACATGCAACAAACTAAAACTAGATCCTTATATATCACCCTGCACCAAAATCAATTCCAAATGGATTAAAGACCTTGAAATCAAAACAGGCACCCTGAAGACACTAAAGGAAGGAGTAGGAGAAACACTTGGGCTCCTTGGCACAGGACAGAACTTCCTTAACAAAGACCCTGAAAGGCTACAAATCAAAGAAAGGTTGGACAAATGGGATTGCATCAAACTCCAGAGCTTCTGCACGGCAAAGGACATAGCTCTCAAGATAAACAGAAAGCCCACAGACTGGGAGAAAATCTTTACCGGACATTCAACAGACAAAGGCCTCATCTCTAAAATATACGCAGAACTAAAAAAATTACCTTATTCCAAAACAAAACTGCAAAGAACCAACAGCCCCCTCATCAAGTGGGCTAAAGACTTACAAAGAAACTTCTCTGATGAGGAAATGAGAATGGCCAATAGACATATGAAAAAATGCTCTACATCACTGGCCATAAAGGAAATGCAAATCAAAACAACATTGAGATTCCATCTCACCCCAGCAAGAATGTCATATATCAAGAAAACTAATCATAACAATTGTTGGAGGGGATGTGGCCAAAAGGGAACCCTGCTCCAGCTGTTTTTATTCTCAGAAGGTTTACTCCCTGATATACAGCTGCCTACCCCCTTCGTAAGTGCAGGTCCTAAATGAGCTTTTTTCTCTGTTCCCTCACCACAATCCAGATTCTTTTGGGGAGTTACCAGTACAGTAACCATACCAGGAAGTACTTAATTTATTAAGCTACTGCTTTTCTTAATCTCAGTGGAGATATTTACTGATAAACAGCTACCTACGCAGCATGTTCATGTCGTTCCTAAATGAGCTTTTATCTCTCTCCCCTCACCACAAATCAGATTCTTCTGAGGAGTTCCCAGTACATTATCCTTTCCCCTGTGTAATTACCTAAACAAGTTCCAGCTGTTTTTATTCTCAGATGTTTTACTCCCTGATATACAGCTGCCTACCCCCTTCGTAAGTGCAGGTCTTAAATGAGCTTTTTTCTCTGTTCCCTCACCACAATCCAGATTCTTTTGGGGAGTTACCAGTAAAGTAACCATACCAGGAAGAACTTAATTTATTAAGCTATTGCTTTTCTTAATCTCAGTGGAGATATTTACTGATAAACAGCTACCTACGCAGCATGTTCATGTCGTTCCTAAATGAGCTTTTATCTCTCTCCCCTCACCACAAATCAGATTCTTCTGAGGAGTTCCCAGTACATTATCCTTTACCCTGTGTAATTACCTTAACAAGCTCCAGCTGTTTTTATTCTCAGAAGGTTTACTCCCTGATATACAGCTGCCTACCCCCTTCGTAAGTGCAGGTCCTGAATGAGCTTTTTTCTCTGTTCCCTCACCACAATCCAGATTTTTTGGGGAGTTGCCAGTACAGTAACCATACCAGGAAGTACTTAATTTATTAAGCTACTGCTTTTCTTAATCTCAGAGGAGATATTTACTGATAAACAGCTACCTACGCAGCATGTTCATGTCGTTCTTAAATGAGCTTTTATCTCTGTCCCCTCACCACAAATCAGATTCTTCTGAGGAGTTCGCAGTACATTATCCTTTCCCCTGTGTAATTACCTTAACAAGCTCCAGCTGTTTTTATTCTCAGAAGGTTTACTCCCTGATATACAGCTGCCTACACCCTTCGTAAGTGCAGGTCCTAAATGAGCTTTTTTCTCTGTTCCCTCACCACAATCCAGATTCTTTTGGGGAGTTACCAGTACAGTAACCATACCAGGAAGTACTTAATTTTTTAAGCTACTGCTTTTCTTAATCTCAGTGGAGATATTTACTGATAAACAGCTACCTACGCAGCATGTTCATGTCGTTCCTAAATGAGCTTTTATCTCTCTCCCCCTCACCACAAATCACATTCTTCTGAGGAGTTCCCAGTACATTATCCTTTCCCCTGTGTAATTACCTTAACAAGCTCCAGCTGTTTTTATTCTCAGAAGGTTTACTCCCTGATATAAAGCTGCCTACCCCCCTTCGTAAGTGCAGGTCCTGAATGAGCTTTTTTCTCTGTTCCCTCACCACAATCCAGATTTTTTGGGGAGTTGCCAGTACAGTAACCATACCAGGAAGAACTTAATTTATTAAGCTACTGCTTTTCTTAATCTCAGAGGAGATATTTACTGATAAACAGCTACCTACGCAGCATGTTCATGTCGTTCCTAAATGAGCTTTTATCTCTGTCCCCTCACCACAAATCAGATTCTTCTGAGGAGTTCGCAGTACATTATCCTTTCCCCTGTGTAATTACCTTAACAAGCTGAAGCTGTTTTTATTCTCAGAAGGTTTACTCCCTGATATACAGCTGGCTACACCCTTCGTAAGTGCAGGTCCTAAATGAGCTTTTTTCTCTGTTCCCTCACCACAATCCAGATTCTTTTGGGGAGTTACCAGTACAGTATCCATAGCAGGAAGTACTTAATTTTTTAAGCTACTGCTTTTCTTAATCTCAGTGGAGATATTTACTGATAAACAGCTACCTACGCAGCATGTTCATGTCGTTCCTAAATGAGCTTTTATCTCTCTCCCCTCACCACAAATCAGATTCTTCTGAGGAGTTCCCAGTACATTATCCTTTCCCCTGTGTAATTACCTTAACAAGCTCCAGCTGTTTTTATTCTCAGAAGGTTTACTCCCTGATATACAGCTGCCTACCCCCTTCGTAAGTGCAGGTCCTAAATGAGCTTTTTTCTCTGTTCCCTCACCACAATCCAGATTCTTTTGGGGAGTTACCAGTACAGTAACCATACCAGGAAGTACTTAATTTATTAAGCTACTGCTTTTCTTAATCTCAGTGGAGATATTTACTGATAAACAGCTACCTACGCAGCATGTTCATGTCGTTCCTAAATGAGCTTTTATCTCTCTCCCCTCACCACAAATCAGATTCTTCTGAGGAGTTCCCAGTACATTATCCTTTCCCCTGTGTAATTACCTTAACAAGCTCCAGCTGTTTTTATTCTCAGAAGGTTTACTCCCTGATATACAGCTGCCTACCCCTTCGTAAGTGCAGGTCCTAAATGAGCTTTTTTCTCTGTTCCCTCACCACAATCCAGATTCCTTTGGGGAGTTACCAGTACAGTAACCATACCAGGAAGTACTTAATTTATTAAGCTACTGCTTTTCTTAATCTCAGTGGAGATATTTACTGATAAACAGCTACCTACGCAGCATGTTCATGTCGTTCCTAAATGAGCTTTTATCTCTCTCCCCTCACCGCAAATCAGATTCTTCTGAGGAGTTCCCAGTACATTATCCTTTCCCCTGTGTAATTACCTTAACAAGCTCCAGCTGTTTTTATTCTCAGAAGGTTTACTCCCTGATATAGAGCTGCCTACCCCTTCGTAAGTGCAGGTCCTAAATGAGCTTTTTTCTCTGTTCCCTCACCACAATCCAGATTATTTTGGGGAGTTACCAGTACAGTAACCATACCAGGAAGTACTTAATTTATTAAGCTACTGCTTTTCTTAATCTCAGTGGAGATATTTACTGATAAACAGCTACCTACGCAGCATGTTCATGTCGTTCCTAAATGAGCTTTTATCTCTCTCCCCTCACCACAAATCAGATTCTTCTGAGGAGTTCCAGTACATTATCCTTTCCCCTGTGTAATTATCTTAACAAGCTCCAGCTGTTTTTATTCTCAGAAGGTTTACTCCCTGATATACAGCTGCCTACCCCCTTCGTAAGTGCAGGTCCTAAATGAGCTTTTTTCTCTGTTCCCTCACCACAATCCAGATTCTTTTGGGGAGTTACCAGTACAGTAACCATACCAGGAAGTACTTAATTTATTAAGCTACTGCTTTTCTTAATCTCAGTGGAGATATTTACTGATAAACAGCTACCTACGCAGCATGTTCATGTCGTTCGTAAATGAGCTTTTATCTCTCTCCCCTCACCACAAATCAGATTCTTCTGAGGAGTTCCCAGTACATTATCCTTTCCCCTGTGTAATTACCTTAACAAGCTCCAGCTGTTTTTATTCTCAGAAGGTTTACTCCCTGATATACAGCTGCCTACCCCCTTCGTAAGTGCAGGTCCTAAATGAGCTTTTCTCTCTGTTCCCTCACCACAATCCAGATTCTTTTGGGGAGTTACCAGTACAGTAACCATACCAGGAAGTACTTAATTTATTAAGCTACTGCTTTTCTTAATCTCAGTGGAGATATTTACTGATAAACAGCTACCTACGCAGCATGTTCATGTCGTTCCTAAATGAGCTTTTATCTCTCTCCCCTCACCACAAATCAGATTCTTCTGAGGAGTTCCCAGTACATTATCCTTTCCCCTGTGTAATTACCTTAACAAGCTCCAGCTGTTTTTTTTTTTTTTTTGTATTTTTTTTCTCAAATTTTTATTTTCAAACTGACGTACAGAGAGGTTACAGTATCATACGTTGGGCGTTGGATACATTTCTTGTACTGTTTGTTGCCTTGTCCCTCATGCCCCCCTCCCTCCCCCCCTTCCCTCCCCCCGCCCAGTTGTTCAGTTCACTTACACCAAACAGTTTTGCAAGTATTGCTTTTGTAGTTATTTCTCTTTTTTTACCCCGTGTCTCTCGAATTTGGTATTCCCTTTGAATTTCCTACTTCCAATACCAGTAAACACGGTTTCCAATATACTCAGATAAGATTACAGAGATAGTGTAGGTACAAACATAGGAAGGTGATACAAAACATCATCAATAATAGAAACTACACATTCACATAGGACGTTGAAAGTAGTTTTAACTGTGATATATCACTTGTTTCCATATCATGGAGTTCATTTCACTTAGCATCATCTTATGTGTTCCTAAGGGTATAGCTATTGGGCCTTGTGATGCTCTGCTATGGCTTGCCTAAACCTGTACTAATTATTCCCAATAAGGGAGGCCATAGAGTCCATATTTCTTTGGGTCTGGCTCACTTCACTTAGTATAACTTTTTCCAAGTCCTTCCATTTCCTTACAAATGGAACAATGTCATTCTTTCTGATAGAGGCATAAAATTCCATTGTGTAAATGTACCACATTTTCCTGATCCATTCATCTATGGAGGGGCATCTGGGTTGGTTCCAGCTTCTCGCTATGACAAATTGTGCTGCGATGAACATTGTTGTGCTGGTGGCATTACTGTGATTTTGTTTGTGGTCTTTTGGATAGATACCCAACAGTGGGGCTGCTGGGTCATAGGGGAGTTCTATATTGAGCCTTCTGAGGAATCTCCATACTGCTTGCCAGAGTGGCTGAACCAGTTTACATTCCCACTTAATCTTTGATAAAGGAGCTAAAACAATAGTATGGAAGAAAGATAGCCTCTTTAACAAGTGGTGCTGGCAAAACTGGCTCAACACATGCAACAAACTAAAACTAGATCCTTATATATCACCCTGCACCAAAATCAATTCCAAATGGATTAAAGACCTTGAAATCAAAACAGGCACCCTGAAGACACTAAAGGAAGGAGTAGGAGAAACACTTGGGCTCCTTGGCACAGGACAGAACTTCCTTAACAAAGACCCTGAAAGGCTACAAATCAAAGAAAGGTTGGACAAATGGGATTGCATCAAACTCCAGAGCTTCTGCACGGCAAAGGACATAGCTCTCAAGATAAACAGAAAGCCCACAGACTGGGAGAAAAATCTTTACCGGACATTCAACAGACAAAGGCCTCATCTCTAAAATATACGCAGAACTAAAAAAATTACCTTATTCCAAAACAAAACTGCAAAGAACCAACAGCCCCCTCATCAAGTGGGCTAAAGACTTACAAAGAAACTTCTCTGATGAGGAAATGAGAATGGCCAATAGACATATGAAAAAATGCTCTACATCACTGGCCATAAAGGAAATGCAAATCAAAACAACATTGAGATTCCATCTCACCCCAGCAAGAATGTCATATATCAAGAAAACTAATCATAACAATTGTTGGAGGGGATGTGGCCAAAAGGGAACCCTGCTCCAGCTGTTTTTATTCTCAGAAGGTTTACTCCCTGATATACAGCTGCCTACCCCCTTCGTAAGTGCAGGTCCTAAATGAGCTTTTTTCTCTGTTCCCTCACCACAATCCAGATTCTTTTGGGGAGTTACCAGTACAGTAACCATACCAGGAAGTACTTAATTTATTAAGCTACTGCTTTTCTTAATCTCAGTGGAGATATTTACTGATAAACAGCTACCTACGCAGCATGTTCATGTCGTTCCTAAATGAGCTTTTATCTCTCTCCCCTCACCACAAATCAGATTCTTCTGAGGAGTTCCCAGTACATTATCCTTTCCCCTGTGTAATTACCTAAACAAGTTCCAGCTGTTTTTATTCTCAGATGTTTTACTCCCTGATATACAGCTGCCTACCCCCTTCGTAAGTGCAGGTCTTAAATGAGCTTTTTTCTCTGTTCCCTCACCACAATCCAGATTCTTTTGGGGAGTTACCAGTAAAGTAACCATACCAGGAAGAACTTAATTTATTAAGCTATTGCTTTTCTTAATCTCAGTGGAGATATTTACTGATAAACAGCTACCTACGCAGCATGTTCATGTCGTTCCTAAATGAGCTTTTATCTCTCTCCCCTCACCACAAATCAGATTCTTCTGAGGAGTTCCCAGTACATTATCCTTTACCCTGTGTAATTACCTTAACAAGCTCCAGCTGTTTTTATTCTCAGAAGGTTTACTCCCTGATATACAGCTGCCTACCCCCTTCGTAAGTGCAGGTCCTGAATGAGCTTTTTTCTCTATTCCCTCACCACAATCCAGATTTTTTGGGGAGTTGCCAGTACAGTAACCATACCAGGAAGTACTTAATTTATTAAGCTACTGCTTTTCTTAATCTCAGAGGAGATATTTACTGATAAACAGCTACCTACGCAGCATGTTCATGTCGTTCTTAAATGAGCTTTTATCTCTGTCCCCTCACCACAAATCAGATTCTTCTGAGGAGTTCGCAGTACATTATCCTTTCCCCTGTGTAATTACCTTAACAAGCTCCAGCTGTTTTTATTCTCAGAAGGTTTACTCCCTGATATACAGCTGCCTACACCCTTCGTAAGTGCAGGTCCTAAATGAGCTTTTTTCTCTGTTCCCTCACCACAATCCAGATTCTTTTGGGGAGTTACCAGTACAGTAACCATACCAGGAAGTACTTAATTTTTTAAGCTACTGCTTTTCTTAATCTCAGTGGAGATATTTACTGATAAACAGCTACCTACGCAGCATGTTCATGTCGTTCCTAAATGAGCTTTTATCTCTCTCCCCTCACCACAAATCAGATTCTTCTGAGGAGTTCCCAGTACATTATCCTTTCCCCTGTGTAATTACCTTAACAAGCTCCACCTTTTTTTATTCTCAGAAGGTTTACTCCCTGATATACAGCTGCCTACCCCCTTCGTAAGTGCAGGTCCTAAATGAGCTTTTTTCTCTGTTCCCTCACCACAATCCAGATTCTTTTGGGGAGTTACCAGTACAGTAACCATACCAGGAAGTACTTAATTTATTAAGCTACTGCTTTTCTTAATCTCAGTGGAGATATTTACTGATAAACAGCTACGTACGCAGCATGTTCATGTCGTTCCTAAATGAGCTTTTATCTCTCTCCCCCTCACCACAAATCACATTCTTCTGAGGAGTTCCCAGTACATTATCCTTTCCCCTGTGTAATTACCTTAACAAGCTCCAGCTGTTTTTATTCTCAGAAGGTTTACTCCCTGATATACAGCTGCCTACCCCCTTCGTAAGTGCAGGTCCTGAATGAGCTTTTTTCTCTGTTCCCTCACCACAATCCAGATTTTTTGGGGAGTTGCCAGTACAGTAACCATACCAGGAAGTACTTAATTTATTAAGCTACTGCTTTTCTTAATCTCAGAGGAGATATTTACTGATAAACAGCTACCTACGCAGCATGTTCATGTCGTTCCTAAATGAGCTTTTATCTCTGTCCCCTCACCACAAATCAGATTCTTCTGAGGAGTTCGCAGTACATTATCCTTTCCCCTGTGTAATTACCTTAACAAGCTCCAGCTGTTTTTATTCTCAGAAGGTTTACTCCCTGATATACAGCTGGCTACACCCTTCGTAAGTGCAGGTCCTAAATGAGCTTTTTTCTCTGTTCCCTCACCACAATCCAGATTCTTTTGGGGAGTTACCAGTACAGTATCCATAGCAGGAAGTACTTAATTTTTTAAGCTACTGCTTTTCTTAATCTCAGTGGAGATATTTACTGATAAACAGCTACCTACGCAGCATGTTCATGTCGTTCCTAAATGAGCTTTTATCTCTCTCCCCTCACCACAAATCAGATTCTTCTGAGGAGTTCCCAGTACATTATCCTTTCCCCTGTGTAATTACCTTAACAAGCTCCAGCTGTTTTTATTCTCAGAAGGTTTACTCCCTGATATACAGCTGCCTACCCCCTTCGTAAGTGCAGGTCCTAAATGAGCTTTTTCTCTGTTCCCTCACCACAATCCAGATTCTTTTGGGGAGTTACCAGTACAGTAACCATACCAGGAAGTACTTAATTTATTAAGCTACTGCTTTTCTTAATCTCAGTGGAGATATTTACTGATAAACAGCTACGTACGCAGCATGTTCATGTCGTTCCTAAATGAGCTTTTATCTCTCTCCCCTCACCACAAATCACATTCTTCTGAGGAGTTCCCAGTACATTATCCTTTCCCCTGTGTAATTACCTTAACAATCTCCAGCTGTTTTTATTCTCAGAAGGTTTACTCCCTGATATACAGCTCCCTACCCCCTTCGTAAGTGCAGGTCATAAATGAGCTTTTTTCTCTGTTCCCTCACCACAATCCAGATTCATTTGGGGAGTTACCAGTACAGTAACCATACCAGGAAGTACTTAATTTATTAAGCTACTGCTTTTCTTAATCTCAGTGGAGATATTTACTGATAAACAGCTACCTACGCAGCATGTTCATGTCGTTCCTAAATGAGCTTTTATCTCTCTCCCCTCACCACAAATCAGATTCTTCTGAGGAGTTCCCAGTACATTATCCTTTCCCCTGTGTAATTACCTTAACAAGCTCCATCTGTTTTTATTCTCAGAAGGTTTACTCCCTGATATACAGCTGCCTACCCCTTCGTAAGTGCAGGTCCTAAATGAGCTTTTTTCTCTGTTCCCTCACCACAATCCAGATTCATTTGGGGAGTTACCAGTACAGTAACCATACCAGGAAGTACTTAATTTATTAAGCTACTGCTTTTCTTAATCTCAGTGGAGATATTTACTGATAAACAGCTACCTACGCAGCATGTTCATGTCGTTCCTAAATGAGCTTTTATCTCTCTCCCCTCACCGCAAATCAGATTCTTCTGAGGAGTTCCCAGTACATTATTCTTTCCCCTGTGTAATTACCTTAACAAGCTCCAGCTGTTTTTATTCTCAGAAGGTTTACTCCCTGATATAGAGCTGCCTACCCCTTCGTAAGTGCAGGTCCTAAATGAGCTTTTTTCTCTGTTCCCTCACCACAATCCAGATTCTTTTGGGGAGTTACCAGTACAGTAACCATACCAGGAAGTACTTAATTTATTAAGCTACTGCTTTTCTTAATCTCAGTGGAGATATTTACTGATAAACAGCTACCTACGCAGCATGTTCATGTCGTTCCTAAATGAGCTTTTATCTCTCTCCCCCTCACCACAAATCAGATTCTTCTGAGGAGTTCCCAGTACATTATCCTTTCCCCTGTGTAATTATCTTAACAAGCTAAAGCTGTTTTTATTCTCAGAAGGTTTACTCCCTGATATACAGCTGCCTACCCCCTTCGTAAGTGCAGGTCCTAAATGAGCTTTTTTCTCTGTTCCCTCACCACAATCCAGATTCTTTTGGGGAGTTACCAGTACAGTAACCATACCAGGAAGTGCTTAATTTATTAAGCTACTGCTTTTCTTAATCTCAGTGGAGATATTTACTGATAAACAGCTACCTACGCAGCATGTTCATGTCGTTCCTAAATGAGCTTTTATCTCTCTCCCCTCACCACAAATCAGATTCTTCTGAGGAGTTCCCAGTACATTATCCTTTCCCCTGTGTAATTACCTTAACAAGCTCCAGCTGTTTTTATTCTCAGAAGGTTTACTCCCTGATATACAGCTGCCTACCCCTTCGTAAGTGCAGGTCCTAAATGAGCTTTTTTCTCTGTTCCCTCACCACAATCCAGATTCTTTTGGGGAGTTACCAGTACAGTAACCATACCAGGAAGTACTTAATTTATTAAGCTACTGCTTTTCTTAATCTCAGTGGAGATATTTACTGATAAACAGCTACCTACGCAGCATGTTCATGTCGTTCCTAAATGAGCTTTTATCTCTCTCCCCTCACCACAAATCAGATTCTTCTGAGGAGTTCCCAGTACATTATCCTTTCCCCTGTGTAATTATCTTAACAAGCTCCAGCTGTTTTTATTCTCAGAAGTTTTACTCCCTGATATACAGCTGCCTACCCCCCTTCGTAAGTGCAGGTCCTAAATGAGCTTTTTTCTCTGTTCCCTCACCACAATCCAGATTCTTTTGGGGAGTTACCAGTACAGTAACCATACCAGGAAGTACTTAATTTATTAAGCTACTGCTTTTCTTAATCTCAGTGGAGATATTTACTGATAAACAGCTACCTACACAGCATGTTCATGTCGTTCCTAAATGAGCTTTTATCTCTGTCCCCTCACCACAAATCAGATTCTTCTGAGGAGTTCCCAGTACATTATCCTTTCCCCTGTGTAATTACCTTAACAAGCTCCAGCTGTTTTTATTCTCAGAAGGTTTACTCCCTGATATACAGCTGCCTACCCCCTTCGTAAGTGCCGGTCCTAAATGAGCTTTTTTCTCTGTTCCCTCACCACAATCCAGATTCTTTTGGGGAGTTACCAGTACAGTAACCATACCAGGAAGTACTTAATTTATTAAGCTACTGCTTTTCTTAATCTCAGTGGAGATATTTACTGATAAACAGCTACCTACGCTGCATGTTCATGTCGTTCCTAAATGAGCTTTTATCTCTGTCCCCTCACCACAAATCAGATTCTTCTGAGGAGTTCCCAGTACATTATCCTTTCCCCTGTGTAATTACCTTAACAAGCTCTAGTTGTATTTATTCTCAGAAGGTTTACTCCCTGATATACAGCTGCCTACCCCCTTCGTAAGTGCAGGTCCTAAATGAGCTTTTTTCTCTGTTCCCTCACCACAATCCAGATTCTTTTGGGGAGTTACCAGTACAGTAACCATACCAGGAAGTACTTAATTTATTAAGCTACTGCTTTTCTTAATATCAGTGGAGATATTTACTGATAAAGAGCTACCTACGCAGCATGCTCATGTCGTTCCTATATGAGCTTTTATCTCTCTCCCCTCACCACAAATCAGATTCTTCTGAGGAGTTCCCAGTACATTATCCTTTCCCCTGTGTAATTACCTTAACAAGCTCCAGCTGTTTTTATTCTCCGAAGGTTTAGTCCCTGATATACAGCTGCCTACCCCCTTCGTAAGTGCAGGTCTTAAATGAGCTTTTTTCTCTGTTCCCTCACCACAATCCAGATTCTTTTGGGGAGTTACCAGTACAGTAACCATACCACGAAGTACTTAATTTATTAAGCTACTGCTTTTCTTAATCTCAGTGGAGATATTTACTGATAAACAGCTACCTACGCAGCATGTTCATGTCGTTCCTAAATGAGCTTTTATCTCTCTCCCCTCACCACAAATCAGATTCTTCTGAGGAGTTCCCAGTACATTATCCTTTCCCCTGTGTAATTACCTTAACAAGCTCCAGCTGTTTTTATTCTCAGAAGGTTTACTCCCTGATATACAGCTGCCTACCCCCTTCGTAAGTGCAGTTCCTGAATGAGCTTTTTTCTCTGTTCCCTCACCACAATCCAGATTCTTTTGGGGAGTTACCAGTACAGAAACCATACCAGGAAGTACTTAATTTATTAAGCTACTGCTTTTCTTAATCTCAGTGGAGATATTTACTGATAAACAGCTACCTACGCAGCATGTTCATGTCGTTCCTAAATGAGCATTTATCTCTCTCCCCTCACCACAAATCAGATTCTTCTGAGGAGTTCCCAGTACATTATCCTTTCCCCTGTGTAATTACCTTAACAAGGTCCAGCTGTTTTTATTCTCAGAAGGTTTACTCCCTGATATACAGCTGCCTACCCCCTTCGTAAGTGCAGTTCTCCTGAATGAGCTTTTTTCTCTGTTCCCTCACCACAATCCAGATTCTTTTGGGGAGTTACCAGTACAGAAACCATACCAGGAAGTACTTAATTTATTAAGCTACTGCTTTTCTTAATCTCAGTGGAGATATTTACTGATAAACAGCTACCTACGCAGCATGTTCATGTCGTTCCTAAATGAGCTTTTATCTCTCTCCCCTCACCACAAATCAGATTCTTCTGAGGAGTTCCCAGTACATTATCCTTTCCCCTGTGTAATTACCTTAACAAGCTCCAGCTGTTTTTATTCTCAGAATGTTTACTCCCTGATATACAGCTGCCTACCCCTTCGTAAGTGCAGGTCCTGAATGAGCTTTTTTCTCTGTTCCCTCACCACAATCCAGATTCTTTTGGGGAGTTACCAGTACAGTAACCATACCAGGAAGTACGTAATTTATTAAGCTACTGCTTTTCTTAATCTCAGTGGAGATATTTACTGATAAACAGCTACGTACGCAGCATGTTCATGTCGTTCCTAAATGAGCTTTTATCTCTCTCCCCTCACCACAAATCAGATTCTTCTGAGGAGTTCCCAGTACATTATCCTTTCCCCTGTGTAATTACCTTTACAAGCTCCAGCTGTTTTTATTCTCAGAAGGTTTACTCCCTGATATACAGCTGCCTAACCCCTTCGTAAGTGCAGGTCCTAAATGAGCTTTTTTCTCTGTTCCCTCACCACAATCCAGATTCTTTTGGGGAGTTACCAGTACAGAAACCATACCAGGAAGTACTTAATTTATTAAGCTACTGCTTTCCTTAATCTCAGTGGAGATATTTACTGATAAACAGCTACCTACGCAGCATGTTCATGTCGTTCCTAAATGAGCTTTTATCTCTCTCCCCTCACCACAAATCAGATTCTTCTGAGGAGTTCCCAGTACATTATCCTTTCCCCTGTGTAATTACCTTAACAAGCTCCAGCTGTTTTTATTCTCAGAAGGTTTACTCCCTGATATACAGCTGCCTACCCCCTTCGTAAGTGCAGGTCCTGAATGAGCTTTTTTCTCTGTTCCCTCACCACAATCCAGATTCTTTTGGGGAGTTACCAGTACAGTAACCATACCAGGAAGTACTTAATTTATTAAGCTACTGCTTTTCTTAATCTCAGTGGAGATATTTACTGATAAACAGCTACCTACGCAGCATGTTCATGTCGTTCCTAAATGAGCATTTATCTCTCTCCCCTCACCACAAATCACATTCTTCTGAGGAGTTCCCATTATATTATCCTTTCCCCTGTGTAATTACCTTAACAAGCTCCAGCTGTTTTTATTCTCAGAAGGTTTACTCCCTGATATACAGCTGCCTACCCCCTTCGTAAGTGCAGGTCCTGAATGAGCTTTTTTCTCTGTTCCCTCACCACAATCCAGATTCTTTTGGGGAGTTACCAGTACAGTAACCATACCAGGAAGTACTTAATTTATTAAGTTACTGCTTTTCTTAATCTCAGTGGAGATATTTACTGATAAACAGCTACGTACGCAGCATGTTCATGTCGTTCCTAAATGAGCTTTTATCTCTCTCCCCTCACCACAAATCAGATTCTTCTGAGGAGTTCCCAGTACATTATCCTTTCCCCTGTGTAATTACCTTAACAAGCTCCAGCTGTTTTTATTCTCAGAATGTTTACTCCCTGATATACAGCTGCCTACCCCTTCGTAAGTGCAGGTCATAAATGAGCTTTTTTCTCTGTTCCCTCACCACAATCCAGATTCTTTTGGGGAGTTACCAGTACAGTAACCATACCAGGAAGTACTTAATTTATTAAGCTACTGCTTTTCTTAATCTCAGTGGAGATATTTACTGTTAAACAGCTACCTACGCAGCATGTTCATGTCGTTCCTAAATGAGCTTTTATCTCTCTCCCCTCACCACAAATCAGATTCTTCTGAGGAGTTCCCAGTACATTATCCTTTCCCCTGTGTAATTACCTTTACAAGCTCCAGCTGTTTTTATTCTCAGAAGGTTTACCCTCTGATATACAGCTGCCTAACCCCTTCGTAAGTGCAGGTCCTAAATGAGCTTTTTTCTCTGTTCCCTCACCACAATCCAGATTCTTTTGGGGAGTTACCAGTACAGTAACCACACCAGGAAGAACTTAATTTAGTAAGCTACTGCTTTTCTTAATCTCAGTGGAGATATTTACTGATAAACAGCTACCTACGCAGCATGTTCATGTCCTTCCTAAATGAGCTTTTATCTCTCTCCCCTCACCACAAATCAGATTCTTCTGAGGAGTTCCCAGTACATTATCCTTTCCCCTGTGTAATTACCTTAACAAGCTCCAGCTGTTTTTATTCTCAGAAGGTTTACTCCCTGATATACAGCTGCCTACCCCCTTCGTAAGTGCAGGTCCTGAATGAGCTTTTTTCTCTGTTCCCTCACCACAATCCAGATTCTTTTGGGGAGTTACCAGTACAGTAACCATACCAGGAAGTACTTAATTTATTAAGCTACTGCTTTTCTTAATCTCAGTGGAGATATTTACTGATAAACAGCTACCTACGCAGCATGTTCATGTCGTTCCTAAATGAGCTTTTATCTCTCTCCCCTCACCACAAATCACATTCTTCTGAGGAGTTCCCAGTATATTATCCTTTCCCCTGTGTAATTACCTTATCAAGCTCCAGCTGTTTTTATTCTCAGAAGGTTTACTCCCTGATATACAGCTGCCTACCCCCTTCGTAAGTGCAGGTCCTGAATGAGCTTTTTTCTCTGTTCCCTCACCACAATCCAGATTCTTTTGGGGAGTTACCAGTACAGTAACCATACCAGGAAGTACTTAATTTATTAAGCTACTGCTTTTCTTAATCTCAGTGGAGATATTTACTGATAAACAGCTACCTACGCAGCATGTTCATGTCGTTCCTAAATGAGCTTTTATCTCTCTCCCCTCACCACAAATCAGATTCTTCTGAGGAGTTCCCAGTACATTATCCTTTCCCCTGTGTAATTACCTTAACAAGCTCCAGCTGTTTTTATTCTCAGAAGGTTTACTCCCTGATATACAGCTGCCTACCCCCTTCGTAAGTGCAGGTCCTGAATGAGCTTTTTTCTCTATTCCCTCACCACAATCCAGATTCTTTTGGGGAGTTACCAGTACAGTAACCATACCAACAAGTACTTAATTTATTAAGCTACTGCTTTTCTTAATCTCCGAGGAGATATTTACTGATAAACAGCTACCTACGCAGTATGTTCATGTAGTTCCTAAATGAGCTTTTATCTCTCTCCCCTCACCACAAATCAGATTCTTCTGAGGAGTTCCCAGTACATTATCCTTTCCCCTGTGTAATTACCTTAACAAGCTCCAGCTGTTTTTATTCTCAGAAGGTTTACTCCCTGATATACAGCTGCCTACCGCCTTCGTAAGTGCAGGTCCTAAATGAGCTTTTTTCTCTGTTCCCTCACCACAATCCAGATTCTTTTGGGGAGTTACCAGTACAGTAACCATACCAGGAAGTACTTAATTTATTAAGCTACTGCTTTTCTTAATCTCAGTGGAGATATTTACTGATAAACAGCTACCTACGCAGCATGTTCATGTCGTTCCTAAATGAGCTTTTATCTCTCTCCCCTCACCACAAATCAGATTCTTCTGAGGAGTTCCCAGTACATTATCCTTTCCCCTGTGTAATTACCTTAACAAGCTCCAGCTGTTTTTATTCTCAGAAGGTTTACTCCCTGATATACAGCTGCCTACCGCCTTCGTAAGTGCAGGTCCTAAATGAGCTTTTTTCTCTGTTCCCTCACCACAATCCAGATTCTTTTGGGGAGTTACCAGTACAGTAACCATACCAGGAAGTACTTAATTTATTAAGCTACTGCTTTTCTTAATCTCAGTGGAGATATTTACTGATAAACAGCTACGTACGCAGCATGTTCATGTCGTTCTTAAATGAGCTTTTATCTCTCTCCCCTCACCACAAATCAGATTCTTCTGAGGAGTTCCCAGTACATTATCCTTTCCCCTGTGTAATTACCTTAACAAGCTCCAGCTGTTTTTATTCTCAGAAGGTTTACTCCCTGATATACAGCTGCCTACCCCCTTCGTAATTGCAGGTCCTAAATGAGCTATTTTCTCTGTTCCCTCACCACAATCCAGATTCTTTTGGGGAGTTACCAGTACAGTAACCATACCAGGAAGTACTTAATTTATTAAGCTACTGCTTTTCTTAATCTCCGAGGAGATATTTACTGATAAACAGCTACCTACGCAGCATGTTCATGTCGTTCCTAAATGAGCTTTTATCTCTCTCCCCTCACCACAAATCAGATTCTTCTGAGGAGTTCCCAGTACATTATCCTTTCCCCTGTGTAATTACCTTAACAAGCTCCAGCTGTTTTTATTCTCAGAAGGTTTACTCCCAGATATACAGCTGCCTACCCCCTTCGTAAGTGCAGGTCCTGAATGAGCTTTTTTCTCTGTTCCCTCACCACAATCCAGATTCTTTTGGGGAGTTACCAGTACAGAAACCATACCAGGAAGTACTTAATTTATTTAGCTACTGCTTTTCTTAATCTCAGTGGAGATATTTACTGATAAACAGCTACCTACGCAGCATGTTCATGTCGTTCCTAAATGAGCTTTTATCTCTCTCCCCTCACCACAAATCAGATTCTTCTGAGGAGTTCCCAGTACATTATCCTTTCCCCTGTGTAATTACCTTAACAAGCTCCAGCTGTTTTTATTCTCAGAAGGTTTACTCCCTGATATACAGCTGCCTACCCCCTTCGTAAGTGCAGGTCCTAAATGAGCTTTTTTCTCTGTTCCCTCACCACAATCCAGATTCTTTTTGGGAGTTACCAGTACAGTAACCATACCAGGAAGTACTTAATTTATTAAGCTACTGCTTTTCTTAATCTCAGTGGAGATATTTACTGATAAACAGCTACCTACGCAGCATGTTCATGTCGTTCCTAAATGAGCTTTTATCTCTCTCTCCTCACCACAAATCAGATTCTTCTGAGGAGTTCCCAGTACATTATCCTTTCCCCTGTGTAATTACCTTAACAAGCTCCAGCTGTTTTTATTCTCAGAAGGTTTACTCCCTGATATACAGCTGCCTACCCCCTTCGTAAGTGCAGGTCCTGAATGAGCTTTTTTCTCTGTTCCCTCACCACAATCCAGATTCTTTTGGGAGTTACCAGTACAGTAACCATACAAGGAAGTACTTAATTTATTAAGCTACTGCTTTTCTTAATCTCAGTGGAGATATTTACTGATAAACAGCTACCTACGCAGCATGTTCATGTCGTTCCTAAATGAGCTTTTATCTCTCTCCCCTCACCACAAATCAGATTCTTCTGAGGATTTCCCAGTACATTATCCTTTCCCCTGTGTAATTACCTTAACAAGCTCCAGCTGTTTTTATTCTCAGTAGGTTTACTGCCTGATATACTGATGCCTACCCCCTTCGTAAGTGCAGGTCCTAAATGAGCTTTTTTCTCTGTTCCCTCACCACAATCCAGATTCTTTTGGGGAGTTACCAGTACAGTAACCATACCAGGAAGTACTTAATTTATTAAGCTACTGCTTTTCTTAATCTCAGTGGAGATATTTACTGATAAACAGCTACCTACGGAGCATGTTCATGTCGTTCTTAAATGAGCTTTTATCTCTCTCCCCTCACCACAAATCAGATTCTTCTGAGGAGTTCCCAGTACATTATCCTTTCCCCTGTGTAATTACCTTAACAAGCTCCAGCAGTTTTTATTCTCAGAAGCTTTACTCCCTGATATACTGCTGCCTACCCCCTTCGTAAGTGCAGGTCCTAAATGAGCTTTTTTCTCTGTTCCCTCACCACAATCCAGATTTTTTTGGGGAGTTACCAGTACAGTAACCATACCAGGAAGTACTTAATTTATTAAGCTACTGCTTTTCTTAATCTCAGTGGAGATATTTACTGATAAACAGCTACCTACGCAGCATGTTCATGTCGTTCCTAAATGAGCTTTTATCTCTCTCCCCTCACCACAAATCAGATTCTTCTGAGGAGTTCCCAGTACATTATCCTTTCCCCTGTGTAATTACCTTAACAAGCTCCAGCTGTTTTTATTCTCAGAAGGTTTACTCCCTGATATACAGCTGCCTACCCCCTTCGTAAGTGCAGGTCCTAAATGAGCTTTTTTCTCTGTTCGCTCACCACAATCCAGATTCTTTTGGGGAGTTACCAGTACAGTAACCATACCAGGAAGTACTTAATTTATTAAGCTACTGCTTTTCTTAATCTCAGTGGAGATATTTACTGATAAACAGCTACCTACGCAGCATGTTCATGTCGTTCCTAAATGAGCTTTTATCTCTCTCCCCTCACCACAAATCAGATTCTTCTGAGGAGTTCCCAGTACATTATCCTTTCCCCTGTGTAATTACCTTAACAAGCTCCAGCTGTTTTTATTCTCAGAAGGTTTACTCCCTGATATACAGCTGCCTACCCCCTTCGTAAGTGCAGGTCCTAAATGAGCTTTTTTCTCTGTTCCCTCACCACAATCCAGATTCTTTTGGGGAGTTACCAGTACAGTAACCATACCAGGAAGTACTTAATTTATTAAGCTACTGCTTTTCTTAATCTCAGTGGAGATATTTACTGATAAACAGCTACCTACGCAGCATGTTCATGTCGTTCCTGAATGAGCTTTTATCTCTCTCCCCTCACCACAAATCAGATTCTTCTGAGGAGTTCCCAGTACATTACCCTTTCCCCTGTGTAATTACCTTAACAAGCTCCAGCTGTTTTTATTCTCAGAAGGTTTACTCCCTGATATACAGCTTCCTACCCCCTTCGTAAGTGCAGGTCCTAAATGAGCTTTTTTCTCTGTTCCCTCACCACAATCCAGATTCTTTTGGGGAGTTACCAGTACAGTAACCATACCAGGAAGTACTAATTTATTAAGCTACTGCTTTTCTTAATCTCATTGGAGATATTTACTGATAAACAGCTACCTACGCAGCATGTTCATGTCGTTCTTAATGAGCTTTTGTCTCTCTCCCCTCACCACAAATCAGATTCTTCTGAGGAGTTCCCAGTACATTATCCTTTCCCCTGTGTAATTACCTTAACAAGCTCCAGCTGTTTTTATTCTCAGAAGGTTTACTCCCTGATATACAGCTGCCTACCCCTTTCGTAAGTGCAGGTCCTAAATGAGCTTTTTTCTCTGTTCCCTCACCACAATCCAGATTCTTTTGGGGAGTTACCAGTACAGTAACCATACCAGGAAGTACTTAATTTATTAAGCTACTGCTTTTCTTAATCTCAGGGGAGATATTTACAGATAAACAGCTACCTACGCAGCATGTTCATGTCGTTCCTAAATGAGCTTTTATCTCTCTCCCCTCACCACAAATCAGATTCTTCTGAGGAGTTCCCAGTACATTATCCTTTCCCCTGTGTAATTACGTTAACAAGCTCCAGCTGTTTTTATTCTCAGAAGGTTTACTCCCTGATATACAGCTGCCTACCACCTTCGTAAGTGCAGGTCCTAAATGAGCTTTTTTCTCTGTTCCCTCACCACAATCCAGATTCTTTTGGGGAGTTACCAGTACAGTGACCATACCACGAAGTACTTAATTTATTAAGCTACTGCTTTTCTTATTCTCAGTGGAGATATTTACTGATAAACATCTACCTACGCACCATGTTCATGTCGTTCCTAAATGAGCTTTTATCTCTCTCCCCCTCACCACAAATCAGATTCTTCTGAGGAGTTCCCAGTACATTATCCTTTCCCCTGTGTAATTACCTTAACAAGCTCCACCTGTTTTTATTCTCAGAAGGTTTACTCCCTGATATACAGCTGCCTACCCCCTTCGTAAGTGCAGCTCCTAAATGAGCTTTTTTCTCTGTTCCCTCACCACAATCCAGATTCTTTTGGGGAGTTACCAGTACAGTAACCATACCAGGAAGTACTTAATTTATTAAGCTACTGCTTTTCCTAAACTCCGTGGAGATATTTACTGATAAACAGCTACCTACGCAGCATGTTCATGTCGTTCATAAATGAGCTTTTATCTCTCTCCCCTCACCACAAATCAGATTCTTCTGAGGAGTTCCCAGTACATTATCCTTTCCCCTGTGTAATTACCTTAACAAGCTCCAGCTGTTTTTATTCTCAGAAGGTTTACTCCCTGATATACTGCTGCCTAACCCCTTCGTAAGGTCAGGTCCTAAATGAGCTTTTTTTTCTGTTCCCTCACCACAATCCAGATTCTTTTGGGGAGTTACCAGTACAGTAACCATACCAGGAAGTACTTAATTTATTAAGCTACTGCTTTTCTTAATCTCAGTGGAGATATTTACTGATAAACAGCTACCTACGCAGCATGTTCATGTCGTTCCTAAATGAGCTTTTATCTCTCTCCCCTCACCACAAATCAGATTCTTCTGAGGAGTTCCCAGTACATTATCCTTTCCCCTGTGTAATTACCTTAACAAGCTCCAGCTGTTTTTATTCTCAGAAGGTTTACTCCCTGATATACAGCTGCCTACCCCCTTCGTAAGTGCAGGTCCTGAATGAGCTTTATTCTCTGTTCCCTCACCACAATCCAGATTCTTTTGGGGAGTTACCAGTACAGTGACCATACCACGAAGTACTTAATTTATTAAGCTACTGCTTTTCTTAATCTCAGTGGAGATATTTACTGATAAACAGCTACCTACGCAGCATGTTCATGTCGTTCCTAAATGAGCTTTTATCTCTCTCCCCTCACCACAAATCAGATTCTTCTGAGGAGTTCCCAGTACATTATCCTTTCCCCTGTGTAATTACCTTAACAAGCTCCAGCTGTGTTTATTCTCAGAAGGTTTACTCCCTGATATACTGCTGCCTACCCCCTTCGAAAGTGCAGGTCCTAAATGAGCTTTTTTCTCTGTTCCCTCACCACAATCCAGATTC